>NC_134399.1:31235402-31490601 GCF_050003625.1 Haematobia irritans | reverse complement strand
ATAATTATGGACCGATGTGGACCAATTTTTGCACGGTTGTTAGAGACCATATACTAACACCATGCCGGATTGGATGAAATTTAAATAAATAATACTCTTTAAAATGAAGTATTAAATATAAGTGACCGTGAAAAATTGCTATTCTCGCATGATAATGCGAAATTAGTACAAATCTTAAAATTCAAATTTGTAAGGATTTCGAATATGGAAGGGAGACAACATTGCCTACAATTATCAAATTCTAGGTCCAACAATGTAAAACCCTAAAACTCATTAAGGGTTTTGCCCTTTTAGTTTCCACCTGACTTAATATTCCAATCATTGTTCCCGGTTGTAATGAACCTAAGATCTTAGCATTTAGTACAAATGCTTATTTTTATTAATGCCCCTAAATATATGCTATAGAAATTCAGCCAACCTTTGGCATTTAGACCTTTCCTACTAATGATTTTATATTTCTTCCTATTGATTTATTTGTTGGAATATTCTTATAACACTCGCCAAACTTTAACACAATTTTTCACCGGTAACATTGACTACCCGTGAAAACTTGATTAATTAACAACATTCCTCCTAATGACTTAATAAAGTTATTCATTCTTACTCTTTCCACTTCGAAAATGTTCAATTCTCAAACACAAACAAAAACAAAAAGCCTTTTTGGTTTATAAAATAAATTCCAGTTAGAATAAACAATGGATATGTTTCATATCTTCCTTCTATGGAAGACATTTGCAACAAATGGTGACATAGCAAATGTCATTGCTACATATGACATAGTTTTGCTTTCTCCTAAACACCTCTAACCCCAATTATGGGATTCCCCTTCCCATATCACTATGTGTATGTATAGTGAGTAGGTCCCATGCTGAAGCCATTAGTTTGTGTTTGGTGAAATGAACAGGCAAAGAAAAGTCACTGGGGAGTCCATTATGGAGACAAGAGAACAACGAAATGAGTTAATAAATGCCACAAAAGACAAGGAAGTCAGTGAGATATCAAGTCAGCTAGCCTGCCAGCAGACGCCCTTATTCAGTTCAGTAAGTCAGTAATTTTTCCATTCCAGGAATAAAAACTAGCTTTGGTTAATGAATGAAATTCGCCATCATTACCCTCCCCCCCATAGTGTCAGAGTTATCATCTTCATCCCAGGCTCCGCATCATTATCATCATCATTAATGTAATGTACCTCATTATAACCCATGCGGGTCTTACCACCAATGGATGGATGAATGCCATTTGCCAGAGATAAGGAAGCTTGGAGAGTGGGAATGTGTCATATCGACACTATTTCTATTTTCCCATTTAAACATTCATAATATTCTCCAAGTAATTAGACACTAATGCTTAATAATATTAGGAAATGAAGAAATTCATATTGGCCATCGGGAAGAATATTCTAAAACATGGTCAATAGCCCATATGCAGGGTTTTTATCAACATTTTTGGATGATTTTTTCTCATACATAATTTGTAATTGAATTATAAAGATACCAAAAACTGTGATAATTAATTTTTGTATCATAATTATATCCCTCTCTGGAGGGAGGTGGAAGAGTGTATAACCATATTGTTAATGTGTTTGCAACACAGAGCAAATTTGGTAACTGGCCACTTTGGTACAAGTGAATGAAGTCCTTGGCTTTTTCTAGTCTAACTTTTTTTGCATCAGTGAACTCTTGCACCTTTTGAGAACGTCAATGGATTTAGTCCAAGCTAAATGTTACAGGATCAAGTTTTCTACAAATTCGGCTTGAATTGCATTCAAATCTGACTTTCGAGTTTCGGATCTTTTCTGGTGTTATTAACGTTTTCTTCTTCCTCTTCTTGGATGAGATGCAATATTGTCAGGTAATGGCATGCGTTTCTGGACATTAGGTTAGGTTAGGTGGCAGCCCGATGTATCAGGCTCACTTAGACTATTCAGTCCATTGTGATACCACATTGGTGAACTTCTCTCTTATCACTGAGTGCTGCCCGATTCCATGTTAAGCTCAATGACAAGGGACCTCCTTTTTATAGCCGAGTCCGAACGGCGTTCCACATTGCAGTGAAACCACTTAGAGAAGCTTCGAAACCCTCAGAAATGTCACCAGCATTACTGAGGTGGGATAATCCACCGCTGAAAAACTTTTTGGTGTTCGGTCGTAGCAGGAATCGAACCCACGACCTTGTGTATGCAAGGCGGGCATGCTAACCATTGCACCACGGTGGCTCCCTTCTGGACATTGAAGGTGCTTTTAATTATACGAAAATTGATAAGGTGGTACATGCATGAGAGAGGTATGGTGTTGAGAAATTCGTTATAAAGTGGATCGAGTTGATGTTGCTAAGCAGGGACATGGTGGTCGAGCTAGCGAGCTCCACAAGGAGGGCAAGGACCACTAGAGGATTGCCACAGGGAGGGGTTATATCACCTTTGCTGTGGCTATTGGTGGTGAACGAGGTATTGCTTGGACTGACATGTAAGGGTATCAAGGTAGTGGCATACGCGGATGACATTGTGATAATGGTATCGGGGAAATTCCTCGATTCTATTTCGGATGTGCTGAGCGAGTCTTTGCAGTATCTCTCGGAATGGACTCTAGGATGCGGTTTAGGTGTGAACCCTGGTAAGACGGAGTTGGTACTGTTCACCAGGAGGAGAAAGGTTATCGGGTACAAGTCTCCTGAATTCCAGGGCATAAAGTTGACGCTTTCGAAATCAGCAAGGTACCTAGGAGTTATTTTGGACTCCAGGCTGAACTGGATGGAGAATACTGCCGATCGCATTAAGAGGGCCTATGCGGCACTATACTCGTGTCAAAAATTGGTCGGGCAGAGATGGGGAATGAGACCTTCCCTTTTTGGCTGGCTTTATACCGCGGTTGTAAGACCTGTGGCCACATATGGCTGTCATGTTTGGTGGACGATCGTGAAACACCAAAATCATATATCGAGAATAAATAGGGTAAATAGGACTGCACTCATCTATATAACAGGTGCCATGAGGACCACAGCCGCTCTGGAGGTACTGATGGGATTTATCCCACTCGATTTACACGTAAGGAAAACGGCTGAACTGACACTTCTGAGACTTAGGAGCTTGAACACGCTGGAGAGGACTGCCTGCAGGCATACTGAAATTCTGGCCGGGCAGTATAGAGAGACGGACCATATGGCCACGGAGCATGTTTATCATCACAAACCGACATACATTATACCAAGTATGGAAGAGTGGGAAGACAGGAGGATACCCTTCGGAACCCTGAACATGTATACGGACGGATCAAAGATGGAGGAAGGAACGGGCAGCGGAATCTATTGAGTGAACTAGGAATAAGGGAGTCTTACACGCTGGATAGTGATTGCAGTATTTTTCAGGCTGAGATTTCTGCGATCACGAAGGCTTCTGAGTCGCTTACGGCCGTTGATTGGTATCATAACAGGACACAACACACTTGGGAAACGCATGGTAAGAATAGGACTTAAAGACGATGATATCTGTAGATGGTGCCTGGACCCGGAAGTTACGGAGGACTCGTACCACTTCCTGTGTCAGTGCCCAGCTTTATTCTTTAGAAGAAACAAGATACTGGGCTCCTTTTTCTTTCAGACTCTCACTGATCTACGGGAGTCTAGCTTAAGGAACATATTTGCATTCATCAGGGCCTCTGGTTGGTTATTCTGAGATTTCTTTCAAAGAGAACGAGCAGATGGAAGTTTCTGGTACAAAGCGGCAGCATCGGAAGAAGAAAGATTGAAACATCACATCGAGGGATCACAATGGACCTATACTGGTCTAAGTGGGCATCAATACAAGACATTGATGTCACCCTCTACAACCTAACCTAACCTAATGGCATGCTTTTGTATCTCAGAAGCATTCAGTAAGACAAGATTCCCTTAATGTCATGTTGCTTCAATTGCATTTAGACTATAAGTCAAGCAGTCAGCAGCAACAACGGCTATACTAAGTTGGTAGTTTGCAAAAGGGGAGATGATCCAACCTTCGTCACTAAAAAAGAGGTTTTTAACATCACCTTTGCCTCGCAAGAACTGAATGAAAAGATATGTGAGCGGCAGGTTTTAAGTGAACACACCTTCCCAGATCAAAGATACATCAGTTTCAAATTTGATGCTAGTGTCACCAAGACCATATTTCCGCCAAATGTTAGGAAAGCTGATTGGAATAAGTACAGAGAGTCGTTGAATATAATGATATCGGAGATGTTTAGGTTAGTTAGGTTAGTTATAAAGCGTGATACGGTCAAAATTTGGTCAATATAAACTTGACGTATTTCTTTCAATTTTGCATTTAAAAACACCCCTGAACACCCCTCATTTTGAAAGTGTGTGTGTGTATAATGTTGCTCCTATTTTGATTTTGGAATTCACTCTTCAGTTGTCAAAATGCCGTCCAAGCAAGAAGAGCAGCGTATCAAAATTTTACTCGCGCATCGCGAAAATCCGAGCTACTCGCACGCAAAGCTGGCAAAATCGCTAAAAGTTGCCAAATCAACCGTTACAAATGTAATTAAAGTGTTTGGGGGAACGTTTGTCGACAGCCAGGAAGTCTGGATCGGGGGGAAATCGAAAACCGGAAGCCGCTGAGACGACAAAAAGAGTTGCCGGTAGTTTCCAGCGAAACCCTAACCTCTCTCTCCGAGATGCCGCAAATAAGCTGGGTGTATCGTCTACAACCGTGCATCGAGCCAAAAAACGAGCCGGACTATCGACTTACATGAAGGTAGTGACTCCAAATCGCGATGATAAACAAAATACGACGGCCAAAGCGCGATCCCGGAGGCTGTACACAACGATGCTGACGAAGTTTGACTGCGTGGTAATGGACGACGAAACCTACGTCAAAGCCGACTACAAGCAGCTTCCGGGACAGGAGTTTTATACGGCAAAAGGAAGGGGGAAAGGTAGCAGATATTTTCAAGCACATAAAACTGTCAAAGTTCGCAAAGAAATATCTGGTTTGGCAAGCCATCTGTACCTGTGGCTTGAAAAGCAACATTTTCCTAGTCAACCAAGAAATTTACGTGAAAGAGTGTTTGAATAAACGTCTGCTGCCTTTCCTGAAGAAACACGGTTGTTCCGTACTGTTTTGGCCGGATTTGGCATCTCGCCATTACGATAAAAAGGCCATGGTGTGGTACGCCGCCAACAACGTGCAGGTGGTTCCCAAGGACAAGAACCCTCCCAACACGCCAGAGCTCCGCCCAATTGAGAAATACTGGGCTATTGTCAAGCGGAACCTAAAGAAGATCAAAAAACTGCTAAGGACGAGCAGCAGTTCAAGGTAAACTGGCTTTCTGTGGCGAAGAAGGTGGACAAGGTGGCTGTACAAAATCTGATGGCAGGTGTCAAGCGTGAGGCCCGGCAATTCGGATTTGGAAAAGCGAAAGCCTAACTGAATATTTTTCCTCAATTTTATACTAATTGAACTTGAAAAAGAAATTTAATTTGATTTTTTAAATAAGCGATTTCACCGATTTACACGCGTTTTCACTTGACCAAATTTTGAACGTATCACCCTTTAGTGGCAGCCCGATATTTCAGGCTCACCTAGACTACTTAGTCCATCGTGATATCACAGTGGTGAACTTCTCTCTTATCACTGAGTGCTGCCCGATTCTATGTTAAGCTCAATGACATGGGACCTCCTTTTTATAGCCGAGTCCGAATGGCGTTCCACATTGCAGTGAAACCACTTAGAGAAGCTTTGAAACACTCAGAAATGTCATCAGCTTTACTGAGGTGGGATAATCCCTCGAAACTGGGTTTGAACCCTCGACTCTGTGTTTCCACATTGCAGTGAAACCACTTAGAGAAGCTTTGAAACACTCAGAAATGTCACCAGCATTACTGAGGTGTCATAATCCCTCGAAACTGGGTTTAAACCCACGACTCTGTGTTTGCAAGGCGATACCGGTGATATCAGAGACAAATATGAGCACTGTGCAAGATATCGAACACGCAGTGGAGCGAATTACTAAGGCCTTCAACATCTCACTGAAAGCTGCATGCCCTAGAGGAAAGCCAAGGAGGAAAATCGATAGCCATGGTGGTCTACGGAGTTAAGTAATATGAGGAAATCCTGCAGGAAGTTCTTTAATAAAGCAAAGTTCAAGAAAAATCTGAGAGAATATAAGCGAGAACTTAGAAGGGCTCAGCACAACTCTTGGAATGATTACTGTAGAAGTGTTTTTTTTTTTAATAGCGGATTGTTTCATCGTAAAAGTACCTATTACGAATTTTAAGTGTGGTGGTAAATTAAGCCACCATGCAGCGAAATTGAAATTCATTCACTGGGTTGCTAACTTCAGGGCCTAGTGGACGGTAGGTTAGGTTAGGTTAGGTTATGTTATGTGGCAGCCCGATGTATCAGGCTCACTTATGGCGTTTTCGATTCGCAAAAAATATGTTGCCTTGGTTTACCCTACTTTTTTCCTCATTGCATTTTCGACCAAATGATAGCGTCATTCCAAAGTTATTGTAAATTCCTAATATTGTGAGAGATACAGGATCCAAAATCTATCACAGTGTCCTTCATATTTTGCTATCAATTTCGAGAATGTTGCACCTTTTTTCCCAATCGAAATCGCTATTAGACTATTCAGTCCATTGTTATACCACAGTGGTGAACTTCTCTCTTATCACTGAGTGCTGCCCGATTCCATGTTAAGCTCAATGACAAGGGACCTCCTTTTTATAGCCGAGTCCGAACGGCGTTCCACATTCCAGTGAAACCACTTAGAGAAGCTTTGAAACCCTCAGAAATGTCACCAGCATTACTGAGGTGGGATAATCCACCGCTGAAAAACTTTTTGGTGTTCGGTTGTAGCAGGAATCGAACCCACGACCTTGTGTATGCAAGGCGCGCATGCTAACCATTGCCCCACGGTGGACGGTATCGACTGAAGTTGTAAATTTGGGCGATGAATACGGAAGGTATTAGCATTCACTAACTCCGCTCCAGGTTTCAATAAAACATAGGAGGGCAATTGGACAACGTCCAGTGAGGAGGCGTTGGAGGTACTTTTGGACACACTTTTTCCCCGAAATCAGACGGTTGAACCATGTTGTCTTGGTGCGACAGAGGCTCAGCGGTCATTTCCTATCAAGGAAATTGTATCGGAATCTAGAATAAAATGGGCTTTAAATAGGTTTAGACCATTCAAATCCCCCGGACCTGATGGAATTACTCCGGCGGAGTTACAAGCAGTGACGGACCTTGGTTGTCGGCAATATATAAAGGATGTATCAACTTAGCATATAATCCAGGAAAGTGAAGAGAAACAAAAGTCGTTTTCATACCCACAGTGGAAAAAACCTCTCACTCGAGTGCGAAGGATTTCGGGCCAATCAGCTTATCCTCATTCCTTCTTAAGGCTTTAGAACTATCAATGACAATAACACTTTCTGAAAACTTTCTACATGACTTCCACAGGCTGGCAGTGAGGAAGTGCAACATCCTCTTAACCAACCACTATCCAAACAATTGCAGTGATTTTAGCAATACCAAACCGTATGTAGTCTAAAATTTACAAAGATCTTTGAAATCTATACCCTTGGTCAATTGATGCCTAAACTTCTAGAAACCGCATGGAAACAACTTTGTCCCAAGGCCTGCACAAAATGGTCCTTCGAGGCTATGATGACTTCCCCATTCGACCTTAGCGAAGCGGCTGAGAAAACAATTGCATCTCACGGGACAACGCTACTCTATTATGCACCACAGTTTTGACTCCCTTTATCAGAGATATGCAGTTACGAAACCTTCAAACATTGCCAAGCAATGAATTGTTGATAGCCAGAACACCTTCTGAATTACTTCCTCATTTGACCGATATGTGAGGCCTGTGAGCCATTTTGCATTTGAAATAAAACAAGTATATATGGCCGTAAGTTCGGCCAGGCCGAATCTTATGTACCCTCCACCATGGATTGCGTAGAAACTTCTACGAAAGACTGTCATCCACAATCGAATTACTTGGGTTGTGGTATCTTAAATCGTTTTCTAAATTGTGAGTTAGTCCACATGTGGTATATATTAGACAAAAGAGGTATGTATAGGTAAGTCTACAAATAATTACGAATCGATTTGGACTTTTGCACGGTACGTAGGCAGCCACAATTGAAATATGGGGGTCGCTTATATGGGGGCTATGTACAATTATGAACTTGATATGGACCAATTTTTTTGTGATTGGGGATCGATTTATCTGAGGGCTATATATAACTATAGACCGATATGGACCTAGTTAGACATGGTTGTTAACGGCCATATACTAGCACAATGTACCCAATTTCAACTGACTCGGATGAAATTTGCTCCTCCAAGAGGCTCCAAAACCAAATCTCGGGATCGGTTTATATGGGGGCTATATATGATTATGGACTGAAATGGACCACTTTCGGCATGGTTGTTAAATATCATATACTACCACCACGTACCAAATTTCAACCAGATCGGGTGAATTTTGCTTCTCCAAAAGGCACCGGAAGTCAAATCTGGGGATCGGTTTTTATGGGGGCTATATATAATTATGGACTGATATGAACCAATTCCTGCATGGTTGTTGGATACCATATACTAACATCACATACCAAATTGCAACCGAATCGGATGAATTTTGCTCTTCCAAGGGGCTCCGGAGGTCAAATCTAGGGATCGCTTTATATGGGGGCTATATATAATTATGGAACGATGTGGACCAATTTTTGCATGGTCATTAGAGGCCACCATGTACCAAATTGCAGCCTGATCGGCTGAAATTTGCTTCTCTTAGGGGCTACGCAAGCCAAATCGTGGGATCGGTTTATATGGGGGCTATATATAATTATGGACCGATGTGGACCAATTTTTGCATGATTGTTAAAGACCATATACTAACACCATGTACCAAATTTCAGCCGGATCGGATGAAATTTGCTTCTCTTAGAGGGTCTGCAAGCCAAATTTGGGTGTCCGTTTATATGGGGGCTATATATTATTATTGATCGATGTGGACCAATTTCTGCATGGTTGTTAGGGACCATTTACTAACACCATGTACCAAATTTCAGCTGGATCGGATGAAATTTGCTTCTCTTAGAGGCTTCGCAAGCCAAATCTAGGGATCGCTTTATATGGGGGCTATATATAATTATGGACCGATGTGGACCGATTTTTGCAAGGTTGTTAGAGACCATATACTAACATCATGTACCAAATTGCAGCCTGATCGGCTGAAATTTGCTTCTCTTAGGGGCTACGCAAGCCAAATCGTGGGATCGGTTTATATGGGGGCTATATATAATTATGGACCGATGTGGACCAATTTTTGCATGATTGTTAAAGACCATATACTAACACCATGTACCAAATTTCAGCCGGATCGGATGAAATTTGCTTCTCTTAGAGGGTCTGCAAGCCAAATTTGGGTGTCCGTTTATATGGGGGCTATATATAATTATGGACCGATGTGGACCAATTTTTGCATGGTTGTTAGAGACCATATACTAACACCATGTACCAAATTTCAGCTGGATCGGATGAAATTTGCTTCTCTTAGAGGCTCCGAAAGCCAAATCGGGGATCGGTTTATATGGGGGCTATATATAATTATGGACCGATGTGAAGAAATTTTTGCATGGTTGTTAAAGACCATATACTAACACCATGTACCAAATTTCAGCTGGATCGGATGAAATTTGCTTTTCTTAAAGGCTCCGAAAGCCAAATCGGGGGGTCCGTTTATATGGGGGCTATACGTAAAAGTGGACCGATATGGCCCATTTGCAATACCATCCAACCTATATCAATAAAAACTACAAGTTTCAATTCGATAGCTTGTTTCGTTCGGAAGTTAGCGTGATTTCAACAGACGGACGGACAGACATGCTCAGATCGACTCAGAATTTCACCACGACCCAGAATATATATACTTTATGGGGTCTTAGAGCAATATTGCGATGTGTTACAAACGTAATGACAAAGTTAATATACCCCCATCCTATGGTGGAGGGTATAAAAGGGACCTCCTTTTTATAGCCGAGTCCGAACGGCGTTCCACATTGCAGTGAAACCACTTAGAGAAGCTTTGAAAACCTCAGAAATTTCACCAGCATTACTGAGGTGGAATAATCCACCGCTGAAAAACTTTTTGGTGTTCGGTCGAAGCAGGAATCGAACCCACGACCTTGTGTATGAAAGGCGGGCATGCTAACCATGGCACCACGGTGGCTCCCAGAGACCATATACTAACACCATGTACCAAATTTCAGCAGGATCCGATGAAATTTGCTTCACTTAGAGGCTCCGAAAGTCAAATCGGGGGATCGGTTTATATGGGGCTATATATAATTATTGACCGATGTGGACCAATTTTGGATGGTTGTTAGAGACCATATACTAACACCATGTACCAAATTTCAGCTGGATCGGATGAAATTTGCTTCTCTTAGAGGCTACGAAAGCCAAATCTGGGGATCGGTTTATATTGGGGCTATACGTAACAGTAGACCGATATGGCCCATTTGCAATACCATCCGACCTATATCAATAACAGCTACTTGTGCCAAGTTTCAATTCGATAGCTTGTTTCGTTCGGACGGACGGACATGCTCAGATCGACTCAGAATTTCACCACAACCCAGAATATATATACTTTATGGGGTCGTAGAGCAATATTGCGATGTGTTAGAAACTGAATGACAAAGTTAATATACCCCCATCCTATGGTGGAGGGTATAAAAACAATTCGCTCGGAGCGAAATCAGAAGAATTCGTCAGATTCAAAAATTATTAGTAGTATAATTACCCTATCTTGCGGTGACCAGTTTTGAAGTATAAACTGGTACATTCACCAGGTTGATCCCAACTATGCGATGTCCAAGGTGCAACTCCCTGAACAGCAATCCCATGTTTCTACATACCTTTCAAATCTATACCATGCGTCAAATTCTCGAAACCGGCTGGACACTTCACTTTTTCGAGGACTGGAGAAATGGTCCTTCGAGGCGGTGATAACTTCCTTATTCTATTGGTATTTGTATCTTGTGAGTGAGGTTTGTTATATTTGCCAACAACAACAGCGTATTGGCAGAAATATGCAAAATTCGCTAGATGCCAAAGCAGTTAGCAGTCCAAATTCACGAATTCCACCGTCGCCGGGGGTGAGGTACAGAGAACGGCTGTGATCTACCGCAACCGGCCATTGTATTTAGTAAATACCAATATTTGCAATCTTAAAACACCAATTGGTAAAATGAATTTCAACCACCAATATCCAACGCAACAGACGACTGTCGGTGGTTGTTAGGTTAGGTTAGGTTAAAGTGGCAGCCCGATTAAGATTCAGGCTCACTTAGACTATTCAGTCCATTGTGATACCACACTAACTAAAAGTACCTATTACATATGGGCACTTCTAGTTTTAACCGTTGAACCTTCTCGATTATTTTCTTCTGTTAAACCAACCAGATTGTTCCAAAAACATTAGCAGACTTCTTAAGTTAACGTTTTCCAGGTCCGCCAGTAATCTGAAGCTATATGCCCCTAAAATTTGCTTACGCCTTACACAAAATGCAGGACACTCACACAAGAGGTGTTTTATTTATTCCTTTTCCTCCGCATCATGACAGCTCATACAATAGTCATTATACTTCGCACCAATAGTTTTTGCAAATTCGCCTATCAGGCAGCGACCCGTTATAGCCAGATATCAGGAGTGATATCTGGCGTCTCGAGAACACTAGCATATCTAGTGTGCGGTTTAAGTTTAAATGGGGCCATATTTGCTTGGTGTCGTTACAACCCTTACAATTCTCCCATCGAACATTTGCCATCATGACAGCCTTCTCACGCAGTAAGAGTTTGCAGGTAGCCAGAAGCATACCAACAGATTCTAGTTCCCCTGGAATATGTAAGGTAGTTGCTGGCCTTGCTAACTCATCTGCTTCGCAGTTCCCCGGTATGTTACGATGGCCAGGCACCCATATTAGGTGAATATTGTGCTGCTCAGCCATTTCATTGAGAGATTTGCGGCAGTCGATGGCCGTTTTCGAGTTGAGGAACACAGAGTCCAAGGATTTTATTGCAGGTTGACTGTCTGAGTATATATTAATGCCAATATTGCTTGGAGCATTACTTCTCAGCCAATTCACCTCTTCTCTTATTGCTAATATTTCAGCCTGAAAAACACAACAGTGATCAGGTAATCTTTTCGCTATTCGAAGTTCCAGATTTCGATAACTTGCACAGTGCTCATATTTGTCTCTGGTATTTCCGGTATCATCATATTGAACGATTCCCTATACCTATTCCAGTCAGCTTTCCTAACATTTGGCGGAAATATGGTCTTGGTGGTATGAATATCAAATTTGAAACTGATGTAGCGATGATCTGAGAAGCTGTGTTCACTTAAAACCTGGCACTCAGATATCATTTCATTCAGTTCTTGCGAGGCCAAGGTGATGTCCAAAACTTCTTGCCTGTTTTTAGTGACAAAGGTTGGGGCATCTCCCTTGTTGCAAACTACCAGATTAGTACGCAAAATAAACTCTATTAGCGACTCTTCCCTTGCATTAGTATCACTACTTCCCCATACAATATGATGCGCATTCGCATCGCATCCCATAATGAGTTTCGTCTTTGTTTTCAGTGACTCCTCAACTAAGGTCTTAACGGCACATGGAGGCATCTCCCTGTCATGTCCTATATAGACCGAAGATCGGTGGTTGTTAGTATGAGTGTGAGTGAGTGAGGCAACGAACATGGTTATATACTGGTGGTGTTTTTTTTCTTACATTCGTATGAATGTAAGAGATCGCACGGTAATTGGTGTCTTTCTCACTGCCTCTGGTGTGAGGTATTAACTGGTGCATTCATCAAGAAGGCCCTTATTTTGTGATATCCAAAGTGCTACCACCTGAACTATGTGAGGTCCATGGTGCTACAGAGATCTATACCCTTGATCCATGATTCAACTTCTTGAATCCGGCTTCTTGATGTTTGGAAAAAAGGTCCTTCGAGGCGGTGATAGCTTCCTTATACGACCGATACGTACCTTATTAACCTTACTAGTGGGGAGGGAAGACATGCTTGAGGCAGGACCAGGAATCTATTTCATCCGGGTGGTCGAGGTTGTATAGAGTGAAGGACTGGGACCCATAAGTAAAAACCGCAGACGACGTCTTAGGGAAACTAGATCAGTGATTCTACGATTCTCATGCTTACTTTTCGAAGGCTTGATACTTATTGGACTACCCTTCTAGGCGTACCAAAAGTATGTATGGCATACCAAAAGCTTTTGCACAGAAGCAAATTCTTACTGATTACACATTGACATGCAATTTTAAGACCAATATTTATCATTTCTGAAAAAGCCAATCAACGAAGAACCAAATATCCTTGAAGACTTCACAGAATACAAAGAAGGATATGAACAGGATATTGTAAATGCATTTACGATGATAAAAAAAAAAAACAAATAAATCAAGGTAGTTGATATACAAACACTCTGCTAGGAGAGTTTCATCTTTGAGAGATCCCTCCGCCTCCTCGCCGCCTCAACAACTTTGTAGCATTTATGCTATCAACTTTGCTTCAATGTTTTTAAGTGCTGGGATTTTATGACGTCCATGCTTGCATTGTATGAGGGTTATTATGAAAAAGTAAGAAATTCAACTCCTTTGGATTTATATCCATCTGCCATAATCACAAAAAGCAAAAGAATGCAATTTTATATTCCCTTTTTGTTGTCTTCCGCATTGCGATATCCATAAAATCCAATGGAAAAACATTGTCTTACAATTGCAATGATTTCCATCAGGAGACCATTCAAGCACCTTTTGAAATGAGCCTTATGGCAGGGGAGGCTGCTTTATTTTAAGAGCGCAAGAAATTTTACAACCTGGCAAATATCACAAGGACTATAAAAAATTGCCAATATTAAGCCAAATATCAGAGTAACAATACCAAAATTCTCCAACGCGGTTGAAAAGAAGAAATTCCCACGACAAAAAATATTTCCTGGCATTTATTTAAAGCTACATGGTTTGTACACGGTTAACCAATATTGAAAATTATGGAATTGCATACAAATATACGGAATGGGTAAAAGGGACCAACAATAAATTTACAGTGATGATGCTAACAAAGAATTTTTGGTGGCTTCGGATTGAAACTCTGTGGCAATCTAGGGATGTCCGTCCGTCCGCCGGATGAAGTCACACTATCTTCCACAGGATAAAAGCTATCGAATTGAAATTTGGCGTAAGCAGTTGTTAATGATATGGTGCTGCAAATGGGACCTTGCGGACCACCTCATATAATTTGAAGCCCATATGGGACTTTTTGAGCGTCCTAAGGTCGCTATTTTCTTCCCATTGGCATTTGGATTCAAATTCGGCATGTTATGTTCTTTAACTATCATGCGAAAATTTGGTCAAAAAAGGTAACAACATCAGGAAAAATCTAAACGAGTGTAAAACAGAGGTGATCGAAATCCCGCCCGCCGCAATTGTAGAAAATTTGGTCGTTAACTGAACTTTAAAACATGAGCTGAATCCATTGAAGTTCCACAAAGTGTCAGAGCTCACCGATGCACAAACAAAAGTTAGACTGAAAAGAGCCAAGGAGGTGGTTCGCTTGCACGAAAGATACCAATCCTCCGATGAGAAGCCATACCAAATTAAGTAGTTTGTGAACAAACAAAATGATCGGCTTTACTTACCAAAGAGGTCTGGGGAAAATTTTCACCTTCGATTGGCCACAAGAACTCAAATGCCGCTTCACGCTCGTCATCGACCATGGAGTCAAAATAAATGCCAAATATTATCGAGAAAATGTCCTTAAGTATTGAAGGCCTAAACAGACAAACATTTCGGTTGCAGAATATGGACATTCCAACAGGACCAAGCACCTTCAGCACGCGTGTGAAAAGGGAGTTTCCCCGAAATATCAAAGTTTCGATCACCTCAAGACGAAGCTTCGCTGGGTATGGGCCCAAATACTTGCCAAGGAGATCAGCTGAAAATTTACACCTTTGATTGACAACTAGAAATCAGGCGCCGCCGATGGTAACCATGAGGTCAAACTAATACAAAATATTATAGCAGTATTGATGTCATGGGCATATAAACATTTCGGCCAAAGACCACGTACATTCCAAAAGCACTCAGCACCTGTCAACTAAGAATGGCTTAAAAAGGTGGTTCCTCGCTTCATTCATTGAGATAATCACGGGTGCAACTCGAGCCCAAAATAATCAACCCAAATTTGTATACAATTTTACCAAAAAACTGCCAAACAAAAAATTTATTGTGCAAAATTGCTATAGAAAATTTTGTCAAAATTTTTTTTCTATAGAAAATTTTCTCAAAATTTTATTTCCATAGAAAATTTTGTCAAAATTTTATTTCCATAGAAAATTTTGTCAAAATTTTATTTCTATAGAAAATTTTGTCAAAATTTTATTTCTATAGAAAATTTTGTCAAAATTTTATTTCTATAGAAAATTTTGTAAAAATTTTATTTCTATAGAAAATTTTGTCAAAATTTTATTTCTATAGAAAATTTTGTAAAAATTTTATTTCTATAGAAAATTTTGTAAAAATTTTATTTCTATAGAAAGTTTTGTCAAAATTTTATGTTTATAGAAAATTTTGTCAAAATTTTATTTCTATAGAAAATTTTGTCAAAATTTTATTTCTATACAAAATTTTCTCAAAATTTTATTTCTATAGAAAATTTTCTCAAAATTTTATTTCTATAGAAAATTTTGTCAAAATTTTATGTCTATAGAAAATTTTGTTTCTATAGAATGTTTTGTCAAAATTTTATTTCTATAGAAAATTTTCTCAAAATTTTATTTCCATAAAAAATTTTGTCAAAATTTTATTTCCATAGAACATTTTGTCAAAATTTTATTTCTATAGAAAATTTTGTCAAAATTTATTTCCATAGAAAATTTTCTCAAAATGTTGTTTCTATAGAAAATATTGTCACAATTTTATTTCCATAAAAATTTTGTCAAATTTTTATTTCCATAGAAAATTTTGTCAAAATTTTATTTCTATAGAAAATTTTGTCAACATTTTATTTCTATAGAAAATTTTGTCAAAATTTTATTTCTAAAGAAAATTTTGTCAAAATTTTATTTCTATAGAAAATTTTGTCAAAATGTTATTCCTATAGAAAATTTTGTCAGAATTTTATTTCTATAGAAAATTTTGTCAAAATTTTATTTCTATAGAAAATTTTGTCAAAATTTTATTTCTATAGAAAATTTTGTCAAGATTTTATTCATATAGAACATTTTTTCAATATTTTATTTTTATAGACAGGAAAATTTGTCAAAATTTTATGTCTATAGAAAATATTGTCAAAATTTTGTTTCTATAGAAAATTTTGTCAAAATTTTATTTCTATAGAAAATTTTGTCAAGATTTTATTCATATAGAAAATTTTTTCAATATTTTATTTTTATAGACAGAAAATTTTGTCAAAATTTTATGTCTATAGAAAACTTTGTCAAAATTTTATTTCAATAGAAAATTTTGTCAAAATTTTATTTCTATAGAAAATTTTGTCAAAATTTTATTTCTATAGAAAATTTTGTCAAAATTTTATTTCTATAGAAAATTTTGTCAAAATTTTATTTCTATAGAAAATTTTGTCAAAATTTTATTTCTATAGAAAATTTTGTCAAAATTTTATTTCTATAGAAAATTTTGTCAAAATTTTATTTCTATAGAAAATTTTGTCAAAATTTTATTTCTATAGAAAATTTTGTCAAAAATGAGGAATGTGGTAATTCCGAAACGTGCGTCCATCCAACCATCTTGCAGTCTATAGGGCTTTGCCCAAATAAATTTGACAAACATTCTTTTCCTCTGTTGGTTAAGCTACTCTTGTAGTTTAGTCAATGTATGGTTTTAAGCTGAAATAAAAAAACAACAACAATGCTTAAAGAACAAAACCAACAATAACAAAACAAAACAAATGGAAAAAGAAGAGGAGGCACGCTCAAAATAAACCCAGCCATGTGAATTCAAATCGATGATTTGACAGTGGCATAGGAAAAGAGATATGTTTGTTTCGAATTTATTTCGGCATAAGCCGGCTATCAATGTAAAACCTTTTTGCGGAGGGTTCAAGTGTGGTTTTTGTTGGGTTTAATAAACTGCCTGAATTTATTCTGATAATTGGTTGATAGTTTTGCTGCAAGTAGAGGATGCTGATGAGGAATGTGGTAATTCCGAAACGTGCGTCCATCCAACCATCTTGCAGTCTATAGGGCTTTGCCCAAATAAATTTGACAAACATTCTTTTCCTCTGTTGGTTAAGCTACTCTTGTAGTTTAGCCAATGTATGGTTTTAAGCTGAAATAAAAAAACAACAACAATGCTTAAAGAACAAAACCAACAATAACAAAACAAAACAAATGGAAAATTTTAATAGAAAATTTTGTCAAAATTTTATTTCTAAAGAAAATTTTGTCAAAATTTTATGTCTATACAAAATTTTGTCAAAATTTTATTTCTATACAAAACTTTGTCAAAATTTTATTTCTATAGAAAATTTTGTCAAAATTTTATTTCTATAGAAAATTTTGTAAAAATTTTATTTCTATACAAAATTTTGTCAAAATTTTATTTCTATACAAAACTTTGTCAAAATTTTATTTCTATAGAAAATTTTGTCAAAATTTTATTTCTATAGAAAATTTTGTCAAAATTTTCTGTTTATAGAAAATTTTATTTCTATAGAAAATTTTGTCAAAATTTTATGTCTATAGAAAATTTTGTTTCTGTAGAATGTTTAGTAAAAATTTTATTTCTATAGAAAATTTTTCCAGAATTTTATTTCTATAGAAAATTTTGTCAAAATTTTATTTCTATAGAAGATTTTGTCAAAATTTTGTTTCTATAGAATATTTTGTCAAAATTTTATGTCTATAGAAAATCTTGTCAAGATTTTATTTATATAGAAAATTTTGTCAATATTTTATTTATCTAGAAGATTTTGTCAAAATTTTATTTCTCTAGAAAATTTTTTCAAAATTTTATTTCAATAGAAAATTTTGCCAATTCTACCATTCGCTTTGCCGGGAAGGAGCCAAAACATTGGAAACATTTTACTTTCCAAATAGACCATTGTCATTGGCCTTCGATTTACCAGAGATTTAATGTAATTTAATGCCTTCACACAGACAATTTTTTCTTATTCAATCACAAAATTAATTGATCCAATTAATTTTTAATTGAAGTGCCTATAATAGTATCCATCACTGTTTTAATTGGGCATCAAAAAATACTTGATTAGAAAATTGATTAATTGTAGCAAATTTAAATTAAATTCATAAATGATTTAATTAAATTTTTAGTTGATGTTGATTGCAAAATTCAATTAGTTTTGTGTTTAAAAAAGTAACTATTTTTAATAACCTTTAGTTTGATTAAAATATTGTTTGTTCAAATAAAGAGATTGAAGTTAAAGTTGTTTTTAGTCAAGACACAGCCCATCAGATTTTTTTACTTTTCAACGAAAGAAAGTTACAGTTGCATTTCCATAACCGTAGCTTATTAAAATTTTAAAAGGGGGGCTAAGCAATTTTAGTAAAAATTTCAGCACTGATTTTGGCCTATTCAAACTCCATGACAACGAACTAAAGTGAGTATACGTAGGTAGCTGTACCCTTGGAGTACCCCCCAGTGAAAGTCCTATGGGTGTAGCTCATCTGTGAATGGAGAAAAGTCAATGGGAGTTAAATTACTATTTGTTAGAATATCAACTATTTTCAACACTGATTTTCGCCTATTTACACCCCACGACAACGAACTGAAGTGAGTATACGGTAGGTAGCTGTATTCTTGGAATATCCCACAGTGAAAACCCCATGGGCGTAGCTCATCTGTGAACGGAGAAAAGTCAATGGGGGTAAAAGTACTATTTGTTAGAATATCAACTATTTTCAACACTGATTTGTGCCTATTTACACCCCACGACAACGCACTAAAGTGGATATCCGTAGGTAGCTGTACCCTTGGAGTATCCCCTATGGGCATAGCTCATCTCTGAACGGAAAAAATTCAATGGGGGTAAAATTCTATTTGTTAGAATATCAACTATTTTCAACACTGATTTTCGCCTATTTACACCCCTCGACAAGGAACTAAAGTGGGTATACGTATGTAGCTGCACCCTTGGAGTATCCCCTGTGAAAGCCCCATGGGCGTAGCTCATCTCTGAACGGAAAAAATTAAATGGGGGTAAAATTACTATTTGTTAGAATATCAACTATTTTCAACACTGACTTTCGCCTATTTACACCCCTCGACTACGAACTAAAGTGGGTATACGTAGGTAGCTGTTCTCTTGGAGTATCCTCCAGTGAAAGCCCCATGGGCGAAGCTAATCTGTGAACGGAGAAAAGTCAATGGGGGTAAAATTACTATTTGTTGGAATATCAACTATTTCCAACACTGATTTTCGCCTATTTACACCTCACGACAACGAACTAAAGTGTGTATACGTAGGTAGCTGAATTCTTGGAGTATCCCCCAGTGAAAGCCCTATGTGCGTAGCTCATATGTGAACGGAGAAAAGCCAATGGGGGTAAAATTACTATTTGTTAGAATATCAACTATTTTCAACACTGATTTTCGCCTATTTACACCCTACGACAACGAACTAAAGTGGATATACGTAGGTAGCTGTACCCTTGGAGTATCCCCTAGTGAAAATCCCATGGACGTAGCTCATATGTGAACGGAGAAATGTCAATGGGGGTAAAATTACTATTTGCTAGAATATACTCTATTTTCAACACTGATTTTTGCCTATTTACACCCCACGACAACGAACTAAAGTGCGCATACGTAGATAGCTGCACTCTTGGAGTATCTCCTAGTGAAAATCCCATGGGCGTAGCTCATCTGTGAATATCAACTATTTTCTACCCTGATTTCACTGGGGGATACTCCAAGGGTACGTATATTCTGAAAATAGTTGATATTCTAACAAATGATAATTTTACCCCCATTGACTTTTCTCCGTTCACAGATAATCTATGCCCATGAGGCTTTCACTGGGGGATACTCCAAGGGTACAGCTACCTACTTATACACACTTTAGTGCGTTGTCGTGGGGTGTAAATAGGCGAAAATCAGTGCTGAAAATAGTTTATATTGTAACAAATAGTAATTTTACCCCCATTGATTTTTCTCCGTTCACAGATGAGCTACGCACATCGGGCTTTCACTGAGGGATACTCCAAGAGTACAGCTACCTACGTATACCCACTTTAGTTCGTTGTCATGGGGTGTAAATAGGCGAAAATCAGTGTTGAAATTTTTACTAAAATTGCTTAGCCCCCCATATAAAATTTTAATAAGCTACGGTTATGGAAATGCAACTGCTACTTTCTTCCCATTCTGGGCTTTTTACTTATTTCAAAATTTACAAAAAATTGTACTCATAATGGGTTCAAAAACGGACATAACCGTTGATTTGAACTTCCCCTGATTTCTCCTCTCACAGATGACCTACGCCCATGGGCTTTTCACTGGGGTACGCTCTTCAGTTGCGGTTACCAACGTGTACCCACTTTGGCTCGTTGTCGTATATCAGAAAAACAGCAAAAAAGAGGTTTGAACTGTTTAGGCATATATTTGGGTTTTAATTCCCTCTAGTTTAAATGTCGATGTATAAAATAATTAGCAATTTTTTTTCATATTTTATTCTTTTAGTCAAGCAAAAAATCTAGACGAATTTGCTTGATTTTTTGCGAATTTTCGTTGAAAAGTTAAAATTAAAAATTTTCTGATGGTTTGTGTCTTGGATAAAAACAACTTTAACTTCACACCCTTTTTCACCGAGTTTGATTAAAACGTTTATTGTACCAAGAAATTTTTTAATTGAAAATTTTAAAAATTTCAATCTATTACTTTTATTTTAATTTTTTCTATTAATTATACCCTTCACCACTACTGTGGTACAGGGTATAATAAGTTTGTGCATTTGTATGTAACGCCAAGAAGGACAAGTCTGAGACCCATCGTTTAGTATACCGATCGTCTTAGAATTAAATTCTGAGTCGATTTAGCGATGTCCGTCTGTCTGTCTGTCTGTCTGTCTGTCTGTCTGTCCGTCAGTCTGTCTGTTGATGAATTTTTGTGTGCAAAGTACAGCTCGCAGTTTAAGTCCGATTGTCCTAAAATTTGGTGTAAGGTCCTGTTTCGGCTCAAAGACGATCCCTATTGATTTTGGAAAAAATCGGTTCAGATTTAGATATAGCTGCCATATATATTTTTCACCGATCTGGTCATAATTGGCGTGTATATCAACCGATCTTCCTCAAATTCCGTACATCCGAATATTTTATAGGTCTCGAAAAACTTGCAAAATATCAGCCACATCGGTTCAGATTTAGATATAGCTCCCATATATAGCTTTCGCCCGATTTACACTCATTTGCCCACAGAGGCCAATTTTGTGCTCCGATTTAGTTGAAATTTTGCATAGGGAGTAGAATTAGCATTGTAACTATGCGTGCCAAATTTGGTTGAAATCGTTTCAGATTTTGATATATCTCCCATATATAGCTTTCGCCCGATTTACACTCATATGACCACAGAGGCCAATTTCTTGCTCCGATTTATTTGAAATTTTGCACAGGGAGTAGAATTAGCATTGTAGCTATGCGTGTCAAATTTGGTTGAAATCGGTTCAGATTTAGATATAGCTCCCATATATAGCTTTCGCCCGATTTACACTCATATGACAACAGAGGCCAATTTTTAACTCCGATTTAGTCGATTTTGCACAGGGAGTAGAATTAGCATTGTAGCTATACGTGCCAAATTTGGTTGAAATCGGTTCAGATTTAGATATATCTCCCATATATAGCTTTCGCCCGATTTACACTCATATGACCACAGAGGCCAATTTTTAACTCCGATTTAGTTGAAATTTTGCACAGGGAGTAGAATTAGCATTGTAGCTATGCGTGCCAAATTTGGTTGAAATCGGTTCAGATTTAGATATATCTCCCATATATAGCTTTCGCCCGATTTACACACATATGACCACAGAGGCCAATTTTTAACTCCGATTTAGTTGAAATTTTGCACAGGGAGTAGAATTAGCATTGTAGCCATGCGTGCCAATTTAAAATCGGTTCAGATTTAGATATAGCTCCCATATATATGTTTTTTTGATTTCGACAAAAATGGTCAAAATACCAACATTTGCCTTGTAAAATCGCCACTGCTTAGTCCAAAATTGGTAAAAATGACTCCAATTTTCCGAAACTTCTAATACATATATATCCAGCGATAAATCATAAACAAACTTTTGCGAAGTTTCTTTAAAATTGCTTCAGATTTACATGTTTCCCATATTTTTTTACTAACATTGTGTTCCACCCTAGTCCATTAACCGACTTAAATTTTTAGTCTATAGATTTTGTAAAAGTCTATCAAATTCTGTCCAAATCGAGTGATATTTAAATGTATGTATTTGGGACAAACATTTATATATAGCACCCAACACATTTGACGGATGTGATATGGTATCGAAAATTTAGATCTACAAAGTGGTGCAGGGTATAATATAGTCGGCCCCGCCCGACTTTAGACTTTCCTTACTGGTTTTTTAATTGAAAAAATTTTAACTTTTGAAAATATTGTGGTGCTATTTTTTCTGTGTACTTTCATTGTTGCAATTTTTTTGGGATTTTTTTTTTTAAATTGCTCATTTAAAAAACAATATTGATTTTGATTGCAACATAAACTGATATTATGTTCTTATTTTTATATTTTCAGGTAATTACTAAATTTTTTCGTTTGAGGAACAAACAAACGGTAAGAGTTTTTTTTTTTCAAATTATATTTGTATACAATAACGCCTACATTCAACAACAGAAATAAATTGCAATATCATTTCAGATGTTATTTAATATTTAAATAAAATGACGTGTTTATTATACATCATAAACATAAAAAGAAATAAAAATAGGATATGTATCATATTCGCAATTAAGAGAAAAAAATCTATAGCATACCTCATGGCGCAAAGAAAAAATGCAAAGCCATATTTAGAGATTACTTAGCAGCTTTCTTATGATTTACGTGATTCTTGAATGTCTTTTTTCACTTGAAGACATATCAACTTTCATATTTCTTGTTATTATGCGAGCCTATTAATCTTGCGGTTGCTGAAAAAAAATCATGGCCTTACCTTCGTGTATCAATGTCATGGCAGACGGGGTTTTTTGTCCTTTGCTTTGCTCCCTTCCTCAAAACCTCAACGCAACTCAAAGGCTCTCGTAAGATTCCCATTTGTTTTAGGTCTTATTGAAGTGTTTATTGGACACTACTACAATGCGGTCAGTGTGTTGTTAAAAAACCACATTTTACCGCTGAACTTAAGAGGATTTCTACAAAGTTTAATCCCTTTCCGGCATCATCAGTGCCAATGCCATGACATTGGTCAGTTAGTTCTACTGCCAGTCCATTGACTACCCTTTTGCTAGCTTCCTTTGTTTCGCCTACCACACTCAAAGGTCGGTCATTCAGTCATGCTTACAATGAATGATGGTGGTTAATGTCATGAACACGAATTAATACTACTGAGATGTTTTCTGTTTTAGGGGAGGGGGAAGAGGAGCTTGAAGCAGATGATAGCAGTGTTAATGACAGCAATGAAGATGTTGATGATTGCGGTTGTGACATTCATGTTAAAGATAGTGCAGGGGGTGGTAGCGGCGGTGGTGACGGATATTCCATCTCCGAATGTAATTCGTTAAAATGGGAAATGTGTAAGCCGATTTCGCCTATAAATATGCAAAGGATTTTTTATTCCTTGGGGAGTTGAGGTAATTCCTAGCCAAAGTTATAGTTAAAGGCATATCATAGATATATCACCCATAGGGAGTGCCATTAATCAGAAGTTGGTATAAAGGGTGATACGGTCAAAATTTGGTCAATATAAACTTGACGTATTTGTTTCAATTTTGCATTTAAAAAACCTGAACACCCCTCATTTTGAAGGTGTGTGTGTGTAGAATGTTGCTCCTATTTTGATTTTGGACTTCACTCTTCAGTTGTCAAAATGCCGCCCAAGCAAGAAGAGCAGCGTATCAAAATTTTGCTCGCGCATCGCGAAAATCCGAGCTACTGGCACGCAAAGCTGGCAAAATCGCTCAAAGTTGCCAAATCAACCGTTACAAATGTAATTAAAGTGTTTGGGGAACGTTTGTCGACAGCCAGGAAGTCTGGATCGGGGGGAAATCGAAACCGGAAGCCGCTGAGACGACAAAGAGAGTTGCCGGTAGTTTCAAGCGAAACCCTAACCTCTCTCTCCGAGATGCCGCAAATAAGCTGGGTGTATCGTCTACAACGGTGCATCGAGCCAAAAAACGAGCCGGACTATCGACTTTCAAGAAGGTAGTGACTCCAAATCGCGATGATAAACAAAATACGACGGCCAAAGCGCAATCTCGGAGGCTGTACACGACGATGCTGACGAAGTTTGACTGCGTGGTAATGGACGACGAAACCTACGTCAAAGCCGACTACAAGCAGCTTCACGGACAGGAGTTTTATACGGCAAAAGGAAGGGGAAAGGTAGCAGATATTTTCAAGCACATAAAACTGTCAAAGTTCGCAAAGAAATATCTGGTTTGGCAAGCCATCTGTAGCTGTGGCTTGAAAAGCAGAATTTTCATAGCTTCCGGGACTGTCAACCAAGAAATTTACGTGAAAGAGTGTTTGAATAAACGTCTGCTGCCTTTCCTGAAGAAATACGGTTGTTCCGTACTGTTTTGGCCGGATTTGGCATCTTGCCATTACGGTAAAAAGGCCATGGAGTGGTACGCCGCCAACAACGAGCAGGTGGTTCCCAAGGACAAGAACCCTTCCAACACGCCAGAGCTCCGCCCAATTGAGAAATACTGGGCTATTGTCAAGCGGAACCTAAAGAAGACCAAAAAAACTGCTAAGGACGAGCAGCAGTTCAAGGCAAACTGGCTTTCTGCGGCGAAGAAGGTGGACAAGGTGGCTGTACAAAATCTGATGGCAGGTGTCAAGCGTGAGGCCCGTCAATTCGGATTTGGAAAAGCGAAAGCCTAACTGAATATTTTTCCTGAATTTTATACTAATTGAACTTGAAAAAGAAATTCAATTTGATTTTTTAAATCAACGATTTCACCGATTTACACGCGTTTTCCCTTGACCAAATTTTGACCGTATCACCCTTTATGATGTATCTAGTCGAATAGAAAATGTCCGTCCACCACTCTCTTGGAACCAAATTTTCGGCCTATTCCAACACAAAAAAAAAAACAAGTATAAACGGCCGTAAGTTCGGCCTGGCCGAATCTTATGTACCCTCCACCATGGATTGCATAGAAACTTCTACGAAAGACTGTCATCCACAATCGAATTACTTGGGTTGTGGTATCTTAAATCGTTTCCTAAATTGTGAGTTAGTCCATACGTGGTATACATTAGACAAAAAAGTATGTGTAGGTAAGTCTACAAATAATAACGAATCGATATGGACTTTTGCACGGTACGTAGGGAGCCAGAATTGAAATATGGGGGTCGCTTATATGGGGGCTATATACAATTATTGATATGGACAAATTTTTGTGTGATTGGGGATCGATTTATATGAGGGCTATATATAACTATAGACCGATATGGACCTAGTTAGGCATGGTTGTTAACTGCCATATACTAGCACAATGTACCAAATTTCAACTGACTCGGATGAAATTTGCTCCTCCAAGAGGCTCCAAAACCAAATCTCGGGATCGGTTTATATGGGGGCTATATATGATTATGGACTGATATGGACCACTTTTGGCATGGTTGTTAAATATCATATACTACCACCACGTACAAAATTCCAACCATATCGGATGAATTTTGCTTCTCCAAAAGGCACCGGAGGTCAAATCTGGGGATCGGTTTATATGGGTGCTATATATAATTATGGACTGATATGAACCAATTCCTGCATGGTTGTTGGATACCATATACTAACATCACGTACCAAATTTCAACCGAATCGGATGAATTTTGCTCTTCCAAGGGGCTCCGGAGGTCAAATCTGGGGATCAGTTTATATGGGGGCTATATATAATTATGGACCGATTTTGACCAATTTTTGCATGGGAGTTTGGGGCCATATTTTAACACCACGTACCAAATTTCAACTGAATCAGATGAATTTTGGTCTTCCAAGAGGCTCCGGAGGTCAAATCTGGAGATCGGTTTATATGGGGGCTATATATAATTATAGACCGATGTGGACCAATTTTTGCATGGTTGTTAGAGACCATATACCAACACCATGTACCAAATTTCAGCCGGATCGGATGAAATTTGCTTCTCTTATAGGCCTCGCGAGCCAAATCGGGGGATCGGTTTATATGGGGGCTATATATAATTATGGACCGATGTGGACCAATTTTTGCATGGTTGTTAGAGACAATATACTTACACCATGTACCAAATTTCAGCCGGATCGGATGAAATTTGCTTCTCTTAGAGGCCTCGCAAGCCAAATCGGGGGATCGGTTTATATGGGGGCTATATATAATTATGGACCGATGTGGACCAATTTTTGCATGGTTGTTAGAGACCATGAACTAACACCATGTACCAAATTTCAGCCGGATCGGATGAAATTTGCTTCTCTTATAGGCCTCGCGAGCCAAATCGGGGGATCGGTTTATATGGGGGCTATATATAATTATGGACCGATATGGACCAATTTTTGCATGGTTGTTAGAGACCATATACTAACACCATGTACCAAATTTCAGCCGGATCGCATGAAAATTGCTTCTTTTAGAGGCTCCGCAAGCCAAATCGGGGGATCGGTTTATATGGGGGCTATATATAATTATGGACCGATGTGAACCAATTTTTGCATGCTTGTTAGAGACCATATACTAACACCATGTACCAAATTTCAGCCGGGTCGGATGAAATTTGCTTCTCTTAGAGGCCTCGCAAGCCAAATTTGTGGTTCCGTTTATATGGGGGCTATACGTAAAAGTGGACCGATATGGCCCATTTGCAATACCATCCGACCTACATCAATAGCAACTACTTGTGCCAAGTTTCAAGGCGATAGCTTGTTTCGTTCGGAAGTTAGCGTGATTTCAACAGACGGACGGACGGACGGACATGCTCAGATCGACTCAGAATTTCACCACGACCCAGAATATATATACTTTATGGGTTCTTGGAGCAATATTTCGATGTGTTACAAGCGGAATGACAAAGTTAATATACCCCCCATCCTATGGTGGAGGGTATAATAAACTTTTAAAATTTATTTATGCTATTTTTCTAAATTTGGGTCAAGAGAAGTCTTTCACGAAAACAGAAGAGAGTGTTCCCTTTTCACCACTTTTTTATACCCTCCACCATAGGATGGGGGGTATATCAACTTTGTCATTCCGTTTGTAACACAACGAAATATTGCTCTAGTGGGGCACTAGAAAAATTTTATGATAAAAAAATAAAATCTGTAGGATGTCTTCATAACGATCACACAAAAGAGTTCGGATATAACCTCACCTATACGACAATTTATCTCTCTGCCTCAAGTATTAGAAATGGGAGAAAATCGGGTTATAACTTCTAGAACAATATTCCCCTCATTTAATTTAATTTATTTTAAGGAAAATAAATATTTTGAATTAGTACTTTGAATCATTTCCTTTTCATGATATAATAAAATATGTCTGGAATATATATTTTCAGTTGACCTTTCGTTTTAATTTTGTTCATTTATTTCTTATTTCGGCTTGAGGTCCTTTTCTAATTGTTAATTGTCAATTCACTTTCATTAGGAACGAACGAAAACTTTCTCTTTTCTTTGTTATACCCTCCACCATAGAATGGGGGTATATTAACTTTGTCATTCCGTTTGTAACACATGGAAATATTGCTCTAAGACCCCATAAAGTATATATATATTCTGGGTCGTGGTGAAATTCTGAATCGATCTGAGCATGTCCGTCCGTCCGTCTGTTGAAATCACACTAACTTCCAAACAAAACAAGCTATCGACTTGAAACTTGGCACAAGTAGTTGTTATTGATGTAGGTCGGATTTGGCTTGCGATTGCTCTAAGATAAGCAAATTTCATCCGATCCTGCTGAAATTTTGTACATGGTGTTAGTATATGGTTTCTAACAACCATGCAAAAATTGGTCCATATCGGTCCACTTTTACGTATAGCCCCCATATAAACGGACCCCCAAATTTGGCTTGGGATTGCTCTAAGAGAAGCAAGTTTCATCCGATCAGGCTGAAATTTGGTACATGGTGTAAGTATATGGTCTCTAACAATCATGCAAAAATTGGTCCATATCGGTCCATAATTACATATAGCACCAATATAAACCGATCCTCCGATTTGGCTTGCGATTGCTCTAAGATAAGCAAATTTCATCCGATCCTGCTGAAATTTGGTACATAGTGTTAGTATATGGTCTCTAACAACCATGCAAAAATTGGTCCATATCGGTCCATAATTGCATATAGCACCAATATAAACCGATCCTCCGATTTGGCTTGCGGAGCCTCTAAGAGAACCAAATTTCATCCGATCCGGCTGAAATTTGGTACATAATGTTAGTATAAGGTCTCTAACAACCATGCAAAAATTGGTCCACATCGGTCCATAATTATTTATAGCCCCCATATAAACCGATCCCACGATGTGGCTTGCGGAGCTTCTTAGAGGAGCAAAAGTCATCCGATCCGATTGAAATTTGGTACGTGGTGTTAGTATATTGTCTCTAACAACCATGCGAGAATTGGTCCATATCGGTCCATAATTATATGTAGCCCCATATAAATCGATCACCAGATTTGTCCTTCGGAGCCTCTTGGAGGAGCAAAATTCATCTGATTCAGTTAAAATTTGGTACGTGGTGTTAATATATGGCCTCAAACTCCCATGCAAACATTGGTCGATATCGGTCTATAGTTATATATAGGCCCCATATAAACCGATCCCCAGATTTGACCTCCAGAGCCCCTTGGAAGAGCAAAATTCTTCTCATTCGGTTGAAATTTGGTACGTAATGTTAGTATATGGTATCCAACAACCATGCATGAATTGGTTCTTATCAGTCCATAATTATATATAGCTCCCATATAAACCGATCGCCAGATTTGACCTCCGGTGCCTTTTGGAGAAGCAAAATTCATCCGATCTGGTTGAAATTTGGTACGTGGTGGTAGTATATGATATTTAAAACCATGCCAAAAGTGGTCCATATTAGTTCATAATCATACACCCTCAAAAAAAAATCGCTTCTTTAACATATGTTCCAAACATATTTTGCAGGAAGCACATATATTATTGGATACTGCCGAAATATTAATATGTTTGTTTTATGTGAACATATTATATGTTTGGAAGCATTTTGTGCCCAAAAATATTATATGCTTGGAAGAATTTTCCCCAAAGAAGATTGTGCTCATTCCCTCACATAATTTTCACTTCCACGAAATTTTTAGTTCTTGGCACCTTTTTCTGTGATACAAATAATGTTGAAGAAATTATTCAATTTTTTATTTTTTTTTAATTTTACCTTTCGCCTGGGCGGAGAATCGAACCGAGGCCCATACAGTTTGTAAGCCAACACACTATCCACTGGGCTACGTAGTAGTTATAGTCACCAGTAGACAATTATCGTTACAAGTTACATTTATATAGCATACTTTGCAGCGCCCACGAGCCCATGCAAACATAACATTATTTAAAAGAAACATACATTTGTTGGCCACGTGGAGCAGTGCTTAGCATGTCTGCCTTGCATGCAAAGGGTCGTGGGTTCAATTCCTGCTCCGACCGAACCATTTTTTTTTTTTTGCAATTTAGACATTTATACTATATTAAATTTTTATAATGAAACTTCGAAATGTGGGTTATTAAAAATTTACAGTCAGAAACAGTGCTTGATATAAACGAAATGGACTGAGCTTTTGGATAAAATATTATTATTTTTTTTTTTGCAAAAATAACAATTTTATAACAAAAAACTGGTTTTGGTATAAAAGTTTGAAATTTTGGAAGAAAATCAAAAACTCTAACAAAAGAAGAGTATAAACATACATAAATAATTTTATAATGTACACATAAATTTATTTAAGCGTGAACCATTTTTTACTAGCATTTAACACCATTTTAAATGCCTTTAAAACTTATCGTGTTTTGTACTTAATTTCATTTTTACCTTTAAGGCCGTTAAAAAATGAGTGTCCATAATGCCAAAATGACAAACAAAACACTTGTCCCCACATACATAAAATTCTCCTCTCAAGGCGAAAACACATGCTGTTTTTTTTAAATCTCTATGCTCTTGGTTCCGAATGTCTATTCTCTTTACTCCGAATACTCATTCTAATATTCAAATTAAATAATATTTAGACTTAAACATATAAAATTTTTGGCCTTATCATAAAGTAGTTTTCCGAAAGAACATACAACCGTTTCACAGAAATTGTAAACATATATATGTTTGCTCGAAATTTGTAAATTTATATATGTTTACATTCACACATATTATTTTTATGAAACATTCATACCCCAAACATAATATATTTTAACATATTAACATATGTGTCCCAAACATTTAGTGTTAGTTTAGGAACATTACATGTTGGCACTTAAATATATTGTGTTTAAAAATTGTGCCCGAAACACATTTTGTTTATATCGGAACATATGAAAAACATATTTTTCTAACAGTGTATATAGCCCCATATAAACCGATCCCGAGATTTGGTTTTGGAGCCTTTTGGAGGAGCAAATTTCATCCGAGTGAGATGAAATTTGGTACATTGTGGTAGTATATGGTCATTAACAACCATGCCTAAGTAGGTCCATATCGGTCTATAGTTATACACCCAGAAAAAAGGGACCACTTCTTTAAGTTAAAATGAACTCATTGTGAAGAAAGTTGAACTTCGTATAGCGCCAAAGACATTTTTATTTGTTTGAACGATGTGATTTTCGTAGAAATTAGGTAGAATGCATTCCATATATTAGTTAACATTTTCCTATATTTATGTACCACTATACTACAGAATGAATAAATTTAACTGATTTGAATTCATATATGGAATGATTTTATTGAAATTTTTTCATTCATTTGGACAAATCTTACATATTTGTGGTAAAACTTTTACTTCATAATTAGAACTGCTTGCCTTCGTTTTTAAATACAATTTTATTTATTTATATAAGCAATTTTATCTTCAATAAAAGACATGTTTTATTAATATATTGAATATATTTATTAAGAATCAACAGCATCGACTGTCCTTGAAATATTAGTTTATTATTCCACTATTTCCAATTTCCATGTGATATTATCAACTGTAAAACGCACTTTTTCATCTTCTTCTTGTACTTTTCACTTTTAATAAGTTGCTTCCTAACGATGTCCTCCTTTTACAATTTCAATATCTACAAATATAAAAAATGATAAAACATTTTTGTTACAAAAGGTTAGCGTCACTGAATGTTACCTGATATTTGACGATTCCAAAATGAAGACAAATGAAAGGGTTGTTATTCTGCTGGTGTTTTCTTCCTTTATACACCATCACGACATTGATAGATTTATTTTCAAAAAACGAAAAATTTTCTCACTAATTTAAAATAACAAATATTGTATATATTTTATTTGCTATTTATTATATTATTTTACCATATTATTTTTTTTTAACAATCTCTCCGTATACCACAACAACGCGATTCCAACTAAAAAAACAAACCACGCGCAAACATATCGATTACACCCACGCGCAAACACATCGATTACGATGACAGGTATCGATTACAGGTAGACAATAGAAATATAGGAAAATTTCCTATATTCTAACAAGTTTGTTTCCTTAAGTTTTGAAAGGATTGCATACTTCTTAGTACGAATGAACTAAATATTTTTATAAGCCAAGTGTTGTTCGTATATATGAACAAGTTTCTATTATAAAGGAAGTCGCAATTATCATTTTATAAGAAATTTTACTAATTTTGAGGAAACTTGGTTTTAGTTCGTTTTTTGTTTATTTTTACGAATGCTTTGTTATCGGTGAATAAAATTTTCTTGTTCAGTAGGAAATTCTTATACCCAGCGAAGAAAACAGTATGATTAAATTCCATGCCTTATTCTAGTTAATGAACTATTCCTAACTGCTTACAGTTTAGGATTTTTTTACTGAAACGAGTAAATTTTATTATTTCTCACAAAAATTTACCTTAATGGAAATAAAATGGATAAACTATGTTGATGAAAAATTTTTCCTTTAGTTTCGAAGGCACTTTTTTCTGGGTGTATATGGCCCTCAGATAAATCGATCCCCAGTCACACAAAAATTGGTCCATATCAAGTTCATAATTGTATATAGCCCCCATATAAGCGGCCCCCATATTTCAGTTCTGGATACCTCGCCACCGGTATCCATGGTGGAGGGTACATAAGCTTCGGCCTGGCCGAACTTACGGCCGTATATACTTGTTTTTTTTTTTCGGGCCATTTCGTTATGGCGCACACTTTGCGTACAGGATTGTGCTGTCCGATCTGGCAATAGTTTCTGGGTCCTTCACACATACGCCCAGTCCCATCTTTGCACCCAGCTTCGATCCAAGGGTGTAGCAGCTACTTCACTCTGGTATCAGGTGTGGGGTCCGATACTTCATGACCAAGTTACTGGCGTCAGAATGTCACACTCGGCAGCTATATCCCTACACCTACCGCCTCTTCTATTATGGATGGTTCTGCATGTTCCGTGATTCCGTTCATTCTCCAAACATCTTCTATCCAGATGCATATATTGGTGAGAGAGGAGTGTGACAAGAGAGTGTAAAATTTTGTTTTAAAATGAAGATGGACTAAAGAAAGTTGCATAGAAAGTCGCATATTCTCTCACTCAATTCCAAAGTCAAACGTTCGTACCTAAGCCCCACTTTCACAAACGTTTGCCACCAAAACCAAACTGCATTTATTTTTATGTACCTCGTTAAAATTTTTAGTGATTATTGATCATTTTTTCAGTAAAAGTTAATTGAATGATCAAGAGTAAAACCTTTTTCCAAAGGAATAAAAAAATGAGTTTGTTGAAATATTTGCATACTTTCTGGCACATCCTGGTAGTCCTAATTGGTAATGAGAAAATTTTATTTTTATTATTTTGTACCAATCGTTTTTATTAATGACAGAAAATTCTTATAATTAATGGATTTATGTTGGATTTTAATGGCATTCTAAAACGTTTAACGCATAAGAACACAAAATTAATTTTGTAGTTGAATGTCTAGATTGAATTTTGTCCAACAAAGCTTGGCACCGTAACAGTCGTATACCATTTCAAACCACAATTACCCCTTTGTTTTATTATTAATATTTTGCTAAGCTATAATTTCGTGTCATCTTAACTCTTTAGCAGTCGCTACGCTCACATAATTACCATAGAAAACGGGTTTAATCCCCCAAATACTTCATTACTCACGTATTCGAGATTTTCCTGGATGGTGTTAAAGTCGCTTTAAAGCCCTAAAATATGTGTTTAATGTTCGTATAATTAGTGATGAAAACATTACGTTGCATAGCGCTTAGGGGATTAAGAATATTTTCATGTTTATGAAGGTATACCTTTTGGCGAATGAAAAACAAAACAAAACAGAACACCACAAATGTCATCCGTTGTATGTGTTTGAGTGTAGCTAGAGATCTGGGTAAAGCGAATATATGCGAATGATAAAAGATTCCCATAAAGATTAACATGTTGTGCATTATTCTTGGTCTTCACTCTGATATGACCAGACCTAGTAAGAGCTCCTATGTTAACATCACTCAACGCCAGGTAATTGATGAGACTGTGTGCTTGTTTTTTCTTCTCAATGTTTGGACAAACAAAACATACTTGGAATTAATGGCCATCACAAGTGTAAAAAAACCATAGTGTTTGTAAAAAAGGGAGAAGAACCAAAACAAACAATAAATGTGTAAGATGCATAGAGCAGCATTGCCTACTTTTAGGCTGTTGCAGCTACAGTGGCATTTGTATAGTCAAAAAATCGGAGATGGGTCCTAATTGATTTCTCACAAAAAAAAATTATTTTATGATATTTAATCACGACATTAATTGATCCAATTAATTTTTTAATTGAAATGTCTTCAATCACAGAAATGATAGTATAAATTGAAAAGATAATTAAAAGTCAATTAAAAATTAATTGATCCAATTAAGAAATTAATTGATACTATTATTATACCCTGCGCCACACTGTGGAGTAGAATTAGCATTGTAGCTATGCGTGCCAAATTTGGTTGAAATTGGTTCAGATTTAGATATATCTCCCATATATAGCTTTCACCCGATTTACACTCATATGACCACAGAGGCCAATTTTTAACTCCGATTTAGTTAAAATTTTGCACAGGGAGTAGAATTAGCATTGTAGCTATGCCTGCCAAATTTGGTTGAAATGGGTTCAGATTTAGATATAGCTCCCATATATATGTTTTTCTCATTTCGACAAAAATGGTCAAAATACAAACATATTCCTTGTAAAATTGCCACTGCTTAGTCGAAAAGTTGTGAAAATGACTCTAATTTTCCTAAACTTCTAATACATTTATATCGAGCGATAAATCATAAATAAACTTTTGCGAAGTTTCCTTAAAATTGCTTCAGATTTAAATGTTTCCCATATTTATACCCTGCGCCACACTGTGGAACAGGGTATTATAAGTTAGTGCATATGTTTGCAACACCCAGAAGGAGACGAGATAGACACATGGTGTCTTTGACAAAAAATGCTTAGGGTGGGCTCCTGAGTCGATATAGCCATGTCCGTCTGTCCGTGAACACATTTTTGTAACCAAGGGATTAGGTAGTAATTTAAGGCCAATCGACTTCGAATTTGGCACAAGTATGTGTTTTGGGTCAAAATAGAACCCTATTGATTTTGGAAGAAATCGGTTCAGATTTAGATATAGCTCCCATATGTATCTTTCGCCCGATATGCACTTATACGGCCCTAGAAGCCTGAGTATTACCCCAATTTGGTTGAAATTTTGCACTAGGAGTACAATTGGTAGTATAGTCAATTTTATTGAAATCGGTTCAGATTTAGATATAGCTCCCATATATATCTTTTGCCCGATATGGACTAATACGGTCCCAGAAGCCAGAGTTTTACTCCAATTTGGTTGAAATTTTGCACAGGGAGTAGAACTAGCATTGTAGCTATGCGTGCCAAATTTAGTTGAAATCGGTTCAGATTTAGATATAGCTCCCATATATAGCTTTCGCCCGATATGGACTAATACGGTCCCAGAAGCCAGAGTTTTACTCCAATTTGGTTGAAATTTTGCACAAGGAGTAGAACTAGCATTATACCTACGCGTGCTAAATTTAGTTGAAATCGGTTCAGATTTAGATATAGCTCCCATATATAGCTTTCGCCCGATTTACACTCATATGACCACAGAGACCAATTTTTTCCTCCGATTTAGTTGAAATTTTGCACAGGGAGTAGAATTAGCATTGTAGTTATGCGTGCCAAATTTGGTTGAAATCGGTTCAGATTTAGATATAGCTCCCATATATAGTTTTCGCCCGATTTACACTCATATGACCACAGAGGCCAATTTTTAACTCCGATTTAGTTGAAATTTTGCACAGGGAGTAGAATTAGCATTGTTGCTATGCGTGCCAAATTTTGTTGAAATCGGTTCAGATTTAGATATAGCTCCCATATATAGCTTTCGCCCGATTTACACTCATATGACCACAGAGGCCAATTTTTAACTCCGATTTAGTTAAAATTTTGCACAGGGAGTAGAATTAGCATTGTAGCTATGCGTGCCAAATTTGGTTGAAATCGGTTCAGATTTAGATATAGCTCCCATATATATGTTTTTCTGATTTCGACAAAAATGGTCAAAATACCAACATTTTCCTTGTAAAATCGCCACTTCTTTAGTCGAAAAGGTGTAAAAATGACTCTAATTTTCCTAAAATTCTAATACATATATATTGAGTGATTTGCTTCAGATTTAAATGTTTCCCATATTTTTTTATACTAACATTGTGTTCCATCCTAGTGCATTAGCAGACTTAAATTTTGAGTCTATAAATTTTGTAGAAGTCTATCAAATTCTGTCCAGATCGAGTGATACGTAAATGTATGTATTTGGGACAAACCTTTATATATAGCCCCCAACACATTTGACGGATATGATATGGTATCGAAAATTTAGATCTACAAAGTGGTGCAGGGTATAATATAGTCGGCCCCGCCCGACTTTAGACTTTCCTTACTTGTTTTTTGTGATTGATTTTTGTTTCAAATAAAAAATTTATTGAATCAATTACAGGTTTAATTGAATATTTTTTAAAATTCAATTAAGAGTTTATTTGGAAAAAATTTCGGGAATTTCCTTTCTGTGTTCCCAGCAACAAAACAAAAAATGGATGTTGTTACACGAGCATAGTTTTTTAAGCACATCCATGGCTCTTCAAATTTTGAAATTTTTACCACTTCCTAAAAAGTATATTTGAACATGTCATTGAAAATACTCAAGTTCGAAGTTTAAAGACAACATTTTATCTCTTCTATCTTCTATCTTCTTCTTCTATATATATATATATATATATATATATATATATATATATATATATATATATATATATATATATATATATATATATATATATATATAAAATTCAATCTATGTTTGTTTATTTGTTTGTTTGTTTGTTTATTTGTTTGTTTGTTTGTATGTTCCGAGTTGGCTCCGAAATGGCTGAACCGATTTACTTGAAACTTTCAGAGATCGTAGGGGGCGTTCATGTGCTGAAAATAGGGTACCTCATTTTTTGACACCTGGTCGCGGAGGGGAACCTCCCCTTTGTCGGACTTTTTGAAAATTGGACCAAAGTTGACCGATGTGCTTGAAATTTTCATTGAAGATTGGGTTTGGTATCTAGACAAAGATCCGCTACTTTATATTTCGATATTTGGCGGCGGAGGGGGACCTCCCCTTTGTTCGACTTTGTTTAAAGTACAGTGAAAAAACTAAAATTCTCTAAATTATCTGAGATTTACAGAGAACATGCGGTGAGGTTATGGAATTAATATGGGGTTCCTGATGGTTTCATATGTGGTCGGGGAGGGGGACCTCCCCTTGCCCTACTTTTTTACACTTGGAACAAAATTATGCGATTTGCTTGAAATTTTCATTGAATGTTGGGGTTGGCATCTAGACAAAAATCCGCTACATTATTTTTCGATATTTGGTCGGGGAGGGGGACCACCCCTTTGCCCGACTTTTTTTAAGTACAGTGAAAACAAAACTAAACTCCCCCGACTGAAATTTTACGGAAAATGGGTTATGAAATTTATATCAGGTTCCTGATTTTTTTAATAAAAATAAAAGGTCATAGGGAGACATCCGCTTCTCTTAAGTACATACAGAGAAACAATTAAACTTTGAAGAGTTACTTAAAATTTACAAAGGACTGAGGAGAGGTTAGGATATTAATAGTTGATATCTGATTTTGTGATAAGAGACGCCGCCCCTTTAGGCTTATAATGTGCTTGACATTTTCTGGGACGTTTACAAAAGATATTTTTTTCGATATTTGGACGGGGGAGGAGATCCTCCTCTAAAACTCAAAAAAAAAAATCTTAAGTTTTCTTGAAATTTACAAGGTAGTGGGGGCAGGTTATGAATGAAGAGGCAACCTTCCTTGCCCCACACTTGAAGGAAAGTTTCAAGAATTTTCAGGGAAGGATAGGAGTCCTATTCACTATGGTGTTTGTCGATATTGTTTCGGGGAAAGTGACGTCCCTTTAAAACAATAGAGCAAAATTAAACATCTCCGATCTACTTGAAATTTACAGGGAACGTGGAAGGAGGTGATTAAATTTATACATGATTTTTAAATTAGTATATGATTTTTATACCCACCACCATAGAATGGTGACGGGGTATAATAAGTTTGTCATTCCGTTTGTAACGCATCGAAATATCGATTTCCGACTATATAAAGTATATATATTCTTGATCAGGGAGAAATTCTAAGACGATATAAGCATGTCCGTCTGTCCGTCTGTCTGTCTGGCTGTCTGTTGTAATCACGCTACAGCATTCAATAATGGAGCTATCGTCCTGAAATTTGGCACAGAATCGTCTTTTGTCTGCGCGCAGGTCAAGTTGGAAGATGGGCTATATCGGACCATGTTTTGGTATAGCCCCCATATAAACCGACCTCCCGATTTGGGGTCTTTCGCTTATAGAAACCGTAGTTTTCATCCAATTTGCGCGAAATTGAAAATCTAGAGGTATTTTCAGACCTTGAAGAGGCGTGCCAAAAATGGTGAGTGTCGGTCCATGTTTTGGTATAGCCCCCATATAAACCGACCTCCCGATTTGGGGTCTTTCGCTTATAGAAACCGTAGTTTTCATCCAATTTGCGCGAAATTGAAAATCTAGAGGTATTTTCGGACCTTGAAGAGGCGTGCCAAAAATGGTGAGTGTCGGTCCATGGTTTGGTATAGCCCCCATATAAACCGACCTCCCGATTTGGGGTCTTTCGCTTATAGAAACCGTAGTTTTCATCCAATTTGCGCGAAATTGAAAATCTAGAGATATTTTGGGACCTTGAAGAGGTGTGCCAAAAATGGTGAGTGTCGGTCCATGTTTTGGTATAGCCCCCATATAAACCGACGTCCCGATTTTACTTCTTGGGCTTATAGAAACCGTAGTTTTTATCCAATTTGCCTGAAATTGGAAATCTAGAGGTATTTTTGGGCCATAAAGAGGTGTGCCGAAAACGGTTAGTATCGGTCGGTATTTTAGTATAGCCCCCATAAGAACGATTTCCCGATTTAACTCCTTAGGTTTCTAGAAACCGTAGTTTTTATCCGATTTGCCTGAAATTGTAAATATTCTCGTATTTAAGGCTCACAAAAACGTGTATCGGATCAAGTTTTTATCGGTCCATTTGGTAATGCCTCCATATAGACCAATTTCACTTCTTGTGAGTATAGAAGGCGCACTGATCATGAAAATTGCTTGAAACTCAATGTAAAATTTCCAGATTTTATTTTTCGGGTGAAAATCTACAGATTTAAGATTTCAAATCAAGACGTTATTTTATAATTTTCTTGCACACTCACAAGAGATGTGCTCTAAAACTCAAACAAAAATGGTTCTTATAAATGCAGAATCTAATATAGTCCTCATAGGTGAAATCTTTAAATGTATCTTCGGGAAGTGTCCTCAAGTCCTCAAGCCCTCCTGAAATTTCAAAGGAAATCCTAATATTTGATTCATGGTGGTGGGTATTTAAGATTCGGCCCGGCCGAACTTACTGCTTTATATACTTGTTCGATATCTGGTTGGAGAAGGGGAAAATTGAAACAAACTTTGTCGATTTTTAGAATTTATAGGGACCATTGAGTAGTTGTGAAATTAACCTGATATCGGACTATTACGTACCCTATGATGTCCGATATCAGGTCGGAGTGAAGCGAAGGTGGGGAGAGGGTCCCTTTTGTCCTTTTTTTTTGTTTTTGATAAATTTAAATTGAAAGTAGAGGGTTGTCCATAAATGGGAACTCGGTACATAATTTTATGATTTTTGCACAGGCTTAGTATAGAACTTAAATTTACATGAAATTGGCAGATAACGTAGAGGGTGCATCATTTTCCAACATTTTAGCAAATGCTAATGTGGTAAAATTTTTTACTACTTTTGCTTTTTCCGATTTGTTGGATGTTATCTTAATATAGTGCTTAATTTTCAGATATGTTGAGGAGAAAGATACCTTTCGTTGACAATTCACAAGAAATATAGAAGATTGTCCAACTACTTCAATACAGAACAATTTTTAAAACATTTGGAGGAGAGGGTACACCCTCTCCCCGACATTTTTTAAGGTGAACCGTTTTACATATGCATATCCGACGTATTTGTACCTATAAACGAAAAAGCAAGTAGTCCGATTTATTTGAAAGAATTCAAATCTTTTCGAATTTGTTTTCTACACGAAGGATATGGTTGACTAAGTTAACGCAAAATGTTCCTATAAATACGCTTCGGAAGGCGCAGCGAAGCGGGCCGGGTTACGCTAGTTATTGATACAATTAAATGTTGCAAAATAAAAATAAAAAATAATAATTTTATTATTGATACAATTAAATATTGCAAACGAATAGCAAACCAATAAATAATAAAGAAATGATAATAAAAATGTTCACCCCATTGCGAATTTGAACCGATCTCACTTGGCTTTTTCAGGTTTTTTGAAAATGTTCTGCAAATTAATAAAATTATTAATTTATGTACTAAAATAAGAATTAAGTATACAACAAGTGTATACGGCCGTAAGTTCGGTCAGGCCGAATCTTATGTACAACGAAAAAAAGTGAACTGTTTTATAAGAAGAATGAACTACCTCGCACGCAAATTGAACTAAATTTTGGTCCACATTTTGAAATTTCCACAAAGCGTTGTTAAAACCACCCAGCAAAAACTCTCATTATCCGGTAATCTTGTAGGTAAGCCTATTTAAAAAGTAATAACTACTTATTAATTGGCATCGCTTCGGATTACATTTACATACGCATGTCCTAGGAGGAAAGTACTTCACCCCAGGCATACCTTCGGCCATGAAATAAGTAGTGTATAAAGAGTATATGATCACCTAATATGTAATCAGTTGTTCGTAGTTTATAAAAGAACTACTTATTTCCTCTGGTAACCAAATTTCGAAAATAAATACTTCTTGTTTTTTGAATAATATAAAACGTAGTTCTCTTTGCAGAAAAAAAGCTTGTCCGGTTCTAAAGATTTTGTCTTTACATTAATTATGTTGGTACTGATTCCGAGACAAAGAAACCGGAAATTGAAGAGATATTACGAGACGAATTTGAACTTATTCGATTTTTTTTTTCATGTGCCATCAGAGTCCTTTCGATACCTTTTAATGATAACTCAAATGCTATGTGTCAAGTAAAAACGACTTTAAAATAAAGTATTAGAAGACATTTCCTATTCTTTAATCATGTTTAGCTTTGCTAGAAACCAAAAGTCAACAAATTTAAATACAATTTCATTAATTTTGAAGAGTTTTTTAGAATTATTGAAGCCAAGTTGATCTTAGTACAACAAAATTGGTTTTCATGTATAAATACCCATTTTAAGTCGATTCACCTAACTGTAAGGATAAAACAACTTTATTAAAAAGTTTATCCACTTTGGACAAGGCAAAAAATGTTGTGCGTCTTTTAAAAACTAGGGTCTATTACGAGTTAACAGCTGCAAACACCGCTCAGAATCATCAACACGTTGTTGTTTTTGGTCAAATGTGAGCTCGCGCGGCACTCATTTTGCACTGAGCTTTCGCATATCCAAATATTGATGAATGATATGACCAACACGTTCCTTTGATATCTTTAAGGCCTCTGCTATCTCGATCAACTTCATTTTACTGTCATTCAAAACCATTTAGTGGATTTTTTGATGTTTTCGTCGGTAACCACTTATTTCGGGCGTCCACTGCGTTCGCCGTCCTCCGTGCTCATTTCACCACGCTTGAATTTTACATACCAATCAATTATTGTTGATTTCCCTAGGGCAGAGTCCGGAAACTCATTATCAAGCCAAGTTTTTGCTTTCGCCGTATTTTATCAAAACCCAAATTCCTTTTTGTCCATTTTTTCACAATAATAAAAGTTGCTTCACAAAAGACGCTTTATCTCACAAGCTAATTGACTTACAGACGTCAAATTTTGACACGAATCATTTGAAGGTTGGTACAATATAACAAGTATATACGGCCGTAAGTTCGGCCAGGCCGAATCTTATGTACCCTCCACCATGGATTGCGTAGGAACTTCTACTAAAGGCTGTCATCCACAATCGAATTACTTGGGTTGCAATAACACTTGCCGATGGCAAGGTATCGTAAAACTTTTTAACACTGTCTTCTAAATTGTAAGTTAGTCCATAAGGGGTATATATTAAACAAAAAAAGGCCGATTAAATACGTATATAATTCAGTTTGACAAAATTTTCTATAGAAATAAAATTTTGAAAAAATTTTCTATAGAAATAAAAACTTGACAAAATTTTCTATAGAAATAAAATGTTGACAAAATTTTCTATGGAAGTAAAATGTTGACAAAATTTTCTATAGAAATAAAATGTTGACAAAATGATCTATAGAAATAAAATGTTGACAAAATTGTCTATAGAAATAAAATGTTGACAAAATTTTTTACAAAATTTTCTATAGAAATAAAATGTTGACAAAATTTTCTATGGAAATAAAATGTTGACAAACATTGCTATAGAAATAAACTTTTTACAAAACTTTCTATAGAAATGAAATTTTGACAAAACTTTCTATAGTAATAAAATTTGACAATTTTTACATGGCTGTTAGAGGCCATATACTAACGAAATGTACCAAATTTCAACCGCATCGGATGACTTTTGCTCCTCCAAGAGGCTCCGGAGGTCAAATCTGGGGATCGGTTTATATGGGAGCTATATATAATTATGGACCGATATGGACCAATTTTTGCATGGTTGTTAGAGACCATATACCAACACCACGCACTAAATTTCAATTGGATCGGATGAATTTTGCTCATCCAAGAGGCTCCAGAGTTCAAATCTGGGGATCGGTTTATATGTGAGCTATATATAATTATGGACCGATATGGACCAATTTTTGCATGCTTGTTAGAGACCGTATACTAACATCAGGTACCCAATTTCAAACGGATCGGATGAATTTTGCCCCTCCAAGAGGCTCCGGAGGTCAAATCTGGGGATCGGTTTATATGGGAGCTATATATAATTATGGACCGATATGGACCAGTTTTTGCATGGTTGTTAGAGACCATATACTAACACCACATACCAAATTTCAATCGGGTAGGATGAAGTTTGCTCCTCCAAGAGGTTCCGGAGGTCAAATCTGGGGATCGGTTTATATGGGAGCTATATATATTTATGGACCGATATGGACCAATTTTTGCATGGTTGTTAGAGACCGTATACTAACATCAGGTACCAAATTTCAACCGGATCGGATGAATTTTGCCCCTCCAAGAGGCACCGGAGGTCAAATCTGGGGATCGGTTTATATGGGGGCTATATATAATTATTGACCGATATGGACCAATTTTTGCATGGTTGTTAGAGACCGTATACTTAGACCACGTACCAAATTTCAACCGGATCGGATGAATTTTGCTGCTCCGGAAGGCTCCTCAAGCCAAATTTGGGGATCGGTTTATATGGGGGCTATACGTAAACGTGGGCCGATATGGCCCATTTTCAATACCATCCGACCTACATCAATAACAACTACTTGTGCCAAGTTGCAAGTCGATAGCTAGTTTCGTTCGGAAGTTAGCGTGATTTCCACAGACGGACGGACAGCCGGACAGACGGGCAGACGGACAGACGGACGGACGGACGGACATGCTTAGATCGACTCAGAATTTCACCACGACCCAGAATATATATACTTTATGGGGTCTTAGAGCAATATTTCGATGTGTTACAAACGGAATGACAAAGTTCATATACCCCCATCCTATGGTGGAGGGTATAAAAATAATATGCATTTAATACTAGCGACGCCATCTATGGTTCAGACCGGGGACTTATCAGCCAACCTGTTACTTACACCATGTACTAAATTTCAGCCGGATCGGATGAAATTTGCTTCTCTTAAAGGCTCCGCAAGCCAAATCTGGGGATCGGTTTATATGGGGGCTATATAATTATGGACCGATGTGGACCAATTTTTGCATGGTTGTTAGAGACCATATACTAACATCATGTACCAAATTTCTGCCGGATCGGATGAAATTTGCTTCTCTTAGAGGATTCGCAAGCCAAATTTAGGGGTCCGTTTATATGGGGGCTATACGTAAAAGTGGACCGATACGGCCCATTTGCAATACCATCTGACCTACATCAATAACAACTACTTGTGCCAAGTTTCAAGTCGATAGCTTGTTTCGTTCGGAAGTTAGTGTGATATCAACAGACGGACGGACGAACGGACATGCTTAAATCAGCTCAGAATTTCACCACGACCCACAGTGTCGTGAGGGCGGCCAAAAATCAAAAATATCACTTTACTAGTTTTTAAAAAAGGTTGATTTTGTTTTACAAACAACACCTCATTTATGTTAAATCAAAAGGAATTTTTAAAAAATGTTATATTTCCAAAAAGTTATGAGCATTCAAAGTTAATAGTTCTAGTAAAAAAATATCGATATATAAAAATTATAAAAATTACCCAAATTTACCCCCATTTGCATGAAGCTCCGTTAGTGCTACGTTAGCTAACGAACTTTTAAACCGTGATATCTACATATCTGTCTTTTTGCGTATATATTCCAAACGCCAGTTAGAAACTTAACTGCTGAAAATTTTTCAGTTAAAGTTAACCGGAGAAAAAATATTTCCATTTTTCTTTCTGTTAGGTTAGGTTAGGTTACGTTAAAGTGGCAGCCCGATTAAATTTCAGGCTCACTTAGACTATTCAGTCCATTGTGATACCACATTTAACTAAAAGTACCTATTACATATGGGCACTTCTAGTCTTAACCACTGAACCTTCTCTATTATTTACTTTTGTGGAACCAACCAGATTGCTCCAAAAACATTAACAAACTGCTTAAGTTCTTTCTGTTAACTGGCAGTTAAAGCATAACGGAGCTACATGAAAATGGGCGTTAATTCGGTAAGTTAAAATAAAAATTGTCGGTAAAGCAGTATAATTTAGGATTGGATAAACGTGTTAGAATATAATGATATGGCAACTCGCTATTTTGGCTCGTTTGGTGGATCATATGGGGTTTACCGTTACACCGAATGTAAACAAAAAGCGAAAATCGAAGTTTGTTAAAGACATTCAAGTGCAGTGGAGTGTAAAAAAAACATCAAAAAACACTTTTTATACCCACCACCATAGGATGGTGACGGGGGTATAATAAGTTTGTTATTCCGTTTGTAACACATCGAAATATCGATTTCCGACTATATAAAGTATATATATTCTTGATCAGGGAGAAATTGTAAGACGATATAACGATGTCCGTCTGTCCGTCTGTCTGTCTGTCTGGCTGTCGGTCTGTCTGTTGTAATCACGCTACAGTCTTCAATAATGAAGCAATCGTGCTGAAATTTTGCACAAACTCGTCTTTTGTCTGCAGGCAGGTCAAGTTCGAAGATGGGCTATATCGGTCCAGGTTTTGATATAGTCCCCATATAAAACGACCTCCCAATTTGGGGTCGTGGGCTTATAGAAATCGTAGTTTTTATCCAATTTGCCTGAAATTTGAAATCTAGAGGTATTTTATGACCATAAAGAGGTGTTCCGAAAATGGTGAGTATCGGTCGATGGTTTGGTATAGCCCCCATATAGACCGATCTCCCGATTTTACTTCTTGGGCTTATGGAATCCGCAGTTTTTATCCAATTTACCTGAAATTGGAAATCGAGAGGTACTTTAGAACCGTGAAGAGGTGTGCCAAAAATGGTGAGCATCGGTCCATGTTTTGGTATGGTCCCCATATAAACCGACCTCCCGATTTTGGGTCTTCGGTTTATAGAAACCGTAGTTTTTATCCAATTTGTCTGAAATTGAATATCTAGAGGTATTTTAGGACCATAAAGAGGTGTGCCAAAAATGGTGAGTATCGGTTCATATTTTGGTATAGCCCCCATATAGACCGATTTCCCGATTTTATTTCTTGGACTTCTAGAATCCGAAGTTTTTATCCTATTCGCTTGAAATTGGAAATCGAGAGGAAGTTTAGAACCGTGAAGAGGTGTGCCAAAAATGGTGAACATCGGTCCATGTTTTGGTATGGTCCCCATATAAACCGACCTCCCGATTTTGGGTCTTCGGCTTAGAGAAACCGTAGTTTTTATCCAATTTGTCGGAAATTGGATATCTAGAGGTATTTTAGGACCATAAAGAGGTGTGCCTAAACGGTGAGTATCGGTCCATATTTTAGAATAGCCCCCATAAGAACGATCTCCCGATTTAACTCCTTGGGTTTCTAGAAACCGTAGTTTTTATCTGATTTGCTTGAAATTGTAAATATTCTGGTATTTTAGGCTCAAAAAACGTGTATCGGATTAAGTTTTTATCGGTCCATTTGGTAATGCCTCCATATAGACCGACTTCACTTCTTGAGGGTGTAGAAGGCGCACTGATCATGCAAATTGCTTGAAACTCAATATAAAATTTCCAGATTTTACTTCTACAGATTTAAGATTTCAAATCAAGACGTTATTTTATAATTTTCTTGCACACTTACAAGAGATGTTAATGATTCCACTAAAACTCAAACAAAAATGGTTCTTATAAATCCAAAATCTGATATAGTCCTCATAGGTGAAATCTTTAAATTTATCTTCGGGAAGTGTCCTCAAGTCCTCAAGCCCTCCTGAAATTTCAAAGAAACCCTAATATTTGGTTCATGGTGGTGGGTATTTAAGATTCGGCCCGGCCGAACTTACTGCTGTATATACTTGTTTAATATTTTAATATAATATTTGGGCAAGTGTGTAGAGTGTAAAAAATTTAGTTTCGCGTCCCCGTTCATCCCCCTTTCATTAGTTTTTAATTTTTCAGTGTCGAGACAGGTGGAAATTCGACAATTTTTTAATATTTGGCTTAGGCATCGTACTCCAAGTGCTGCCCAGGGAGAAATAATTGCTTATTTAGAAGAAGAGTTAAAGTTGAAGGTAAATGAGAAAATGATTATTTATTTAATCATTTCCTTAATAGTTTGTTAATCAATAATAAAGAATTTGAAAAATATCTGTTTCCTATCTCTTATTAAATATAATAATTGTAATTGGCAAATCAAAAAAAAATATATATTTATAATATAGAAAATGATTTTTTTATTTGGTATCAAGGGTATATGGGATGTAGACGTATTTTGCAAGATAATTAAATTAAATATACTAATCAAAAATTCATCAAGGACAAATCAAACCAACTTTGGTTCAACAATTTTGGAAAATATAATTTTTTGTTGATTTCAGGATATATGGGAGGTGGGCGTGTCCTTTGAGATAATTTCATATAACTCACCACAGTTATCAGTAATATATCAGAGACCATTTTGGTAGTAGGGAAATCGAGCCAAATTTGGTTCAATTCCAAGAACAATTTTGGAAAATATAAGGTTTTTTCATTTCAGGATATATGGAAGGTGGGCGAGTCCTTGGGCCGATTTTCGCAAAACTTCGTTTTTTTCCTTTCCTACTTATAATAATAATGTGTACCAATTTTCATTCCTCTACGATAACTCCTTCTATTTTTGGCCGCCGTTTATATGAAAACACGACACTGTGCGACCCAGAATATATATACTTTATGGGGTCGTAAAGCAATATTTCGATAGTTACAAACGGAATGACAAAGTTAATATACCCCCCATCCTATGGTGGAGGGTATAAAAATGTGTGCCAATTTGTGTGCCCCTTATATGGAAATTATTGTGACATAGCGGCAACGCTATAAATGCCACAACATTTAAACTATTTCAATCTCTGATATCCACAATAAAAAATTGATGTGTATTGCTTGTAGAATGGTTTCAACTGTCGAACCGCCAAAAATAACAAATATAGGTCGATCTGTTACTCCAATCTTTAAAACAATTGAACATTTGCTTCGTTTGGAATACACTACACTACAATTAGAAAAACGTGTGCGACTTTTTTCAAATTTGTGTGCCACCCTTTATAGAAAATGACACCTATCTAAGAAAACACTGATATAAATGGAATTCGTTTTATTATAAAACAAGTATAAACGGCCGTAAGTTCGGCCAGGCCGAATCTTATGTACCCTCCACCATGAATTGCGTACAAACTTCTACGAAAGACTGTCATCCACAATCGAATTACTTGGGTTGTGGTATCTTAAATCGTTTTCTAAATTGTGAGTTAGTCCATACGTGGTATACATTAGACAAAAAAAGTATGTGTAGGTAAGTCTACAAATAATTACGAATCGATATGGACTTTTGCACGGTACGTAGGGAGCCAGAATTGAAATATGGGGGTCGCTTATATGGGGGCTATATACAATTATTGATATGAATCTGAGGGCTATATATAACTATTGACCGATATGGACCTAGTTAGGCATGGTTGTTAACGGCCATATACTAGCACAATGTACCAAATTTCAACTGACTCGGATGAAATTTGCTCCTCCAAGAGGCTCCAAAACCAAATCTCGGGATCGATTTATATGGGGGCTATATGTGATTATGGACTGATATGGACCACTTTTGGCATGGTTGTTAAATATCATATACTACTACCACGTACAAAATTTCAACCAGATCGGATAAATTTTGCTTCTCCAAAAGGCACCGGAGGTCAAGTCTGGGGATCGGTTTATATGGGTCCTATATATAATTATGGACTGATATGAACCAATTCCTGCATGGTTGTTGGATACCATATACTAACATCACGTACCAATTTCAACCGAATCGGATGAATTTTGCTCTTCCAAGGGGCTCCGGAGGTCAAATCTGGGGATCGGTTTATATGGGGGCTATATATAATTATGGACCGATTTCGACCAATTTTTGCATGGGAGTGTGAGGCCATATATTAACACCACGTACCAAATTTCAACTGAATCAGATGAATTTTGGTCTTCCAAGAGGCTCCGGAGGTCAAATCTGGTAATCGGTTTATATGGGGGCTATATATAATTATGGACCGATGTGGACCAATTTTTGCATGGTTGTTAGAGACCATATACTAACACCATGTACCAAATTTCAGCTGGATCGGATGAAATTTGCTTCTCTTAGAGGCCTTGCAAGCCAAATCGGGGGATCGGTTTATATGGGGGCTATATATAATTATGGACCGATGTGGACAAGTTTTTGCATGGTTGTTAGAGACCATATACTAACACCATGTACCAAATTTCAGCTGGATCGGATGAAATTTGCTTCTCTTAGAGGCCTCGCAAGACAAATTTGGGGGTCCGTTTATATGGGGGCTATACGTAAAAATGGACCGATATGACCCATTTGCAATACCATCCGACCTACTACTTGTGCCAAGTTTCAAGTCGATAGCTTGTTTCGTTCGGAAGTTATCGTGATTTCAACAGACGGACGGACGGACATGCTCAGATCGACCCAGAATTTCACCACGACCCAGAATATATATATATATATATATATATATATATATATATATATATATATATATATATATATATATATATATATATATATATATATATATATATATATATATATATATATATATATATATATATATATATATATATATATATATATATATATATATATATATATATATATATATATATATATATATATATATATATATATATATATATATATATATATATATATATATATATATATATATATATATATATATATATACTTTATGGGGTCTTAGAGCAATATTTCGATGTGTTACAAACGGAATGACAAAGTTAATATACCCCCCATCCTATGGTGGAGGGTATAAAAATATGTTCCAATTTGTATACCCCTTTTTTTATTGTGCGACTTTTTATAGCGAATGGAAACTTTTGTGACACATTAAAAGACAACAAGTACATACGGCCGCAAGTTCGGCCAGGCCGAATCTTATGTACCCACCACCATGGATTGCGTAGAAACTTCTACGAAAGACTGTTATTTAGTCCATACATGGTATATATTAGACAAACATGTTATGTATAATTAAGTCTACAAATAATTACGAATCGATATGAACTTTTTGTACGTAGAGAGTCAGAATTGAAATATGGGGGTCGCTTATATGGTGCTATATAAAATTATGAACTTGATATGGACCAATTTTTTTGTGATTGGGGATCGATTTATCTGAGGGCCATATATAACTATAGACCGATATGGACCTAGTTAGGCATGGTTGTTAACGACCATATACTAGCACAATGTACCAAATTTCAACTCACTCGGATGAAATTTGCTCCTCCAAGAGGTTCCAAAACCAAATCTCGGGATCGGTTTATATGGGGCTATGTACGATTATGGACTGACCACTTTTGGCACGGTTGTTAAATATCATATACTACCACCACGTACCAAATTTAAAGCAGATCGGATGAATTTTGCTTCTCCAAAAGGCACCGGAGGTCAAATCTGGGGATCGGTTTATATGGGAGCTATATATAATTATGGACTGATAGGAACCAATTCCTGCATGGTTGTTGGATACCATATACTAACATCACGTACCAAATTTCAACCGAATGGCAAGAATTTTGCTCTTCCAAGGGGCTCTGGAGGTCAAATCTGGTGATCGGTTTATATGGGGGCTATATATAATTATGAACCGATGTGGACCAATTTTTGCATGGTTGTTATAGACCATATACTAACATCACGTACAAAATTTCAGCCGGATCGGATGAAATTTGCTTCTCTTAGCGGCCTCGCAAGCCAAATCGGGGGATCGGTTTATATGGGGGCTATATATAATTATGGACCGATGTGGACCAATTTTTGCATGGTTGTTAGAGACCATATACTAACACCATGTACCAAATTTCAGCCGGATCGGATGAAATTTGCTTCTCTTAGAGGCCTCGCAAGCCAAATCGGGGGATCGGTTTATATGGGGCTATATATAATTATGGACCGATGTGGACCAATTTTTGCATGGTTGTTAGAGACCATATACTGACACCATGTACCAAATTTCAGCCGGATCGGATGAAATTTGCTTCTCTTAGGGGCCTCGCAAGCCAAATCGGGGGATCGGTTTATATGGGGGCTATATATATTTATTTACCGATGTGGACCAATTTTTGCATGGTTGTTAGAGACCATATACTGACACCATGTACCAAATTTCAGCCGGATCGGATGAAATTTGCTTCTCTTAGGGGCCTCGCAAGCCAAATCGGGGGATCGGTTTATATGGGGGCTATATATATTTATGGAGCGATGTGGACCAATTTTTGCATGGTTGTTAGAGACCATATACTAACATCATGTACCAAATTTCAGCCGGATCGGATGAAATTTGCTTCTCTTAGAGGCCTCGCAAGCCAAATTTTGGGGTCCGTTTATATGGGGGCTATACGTAAAAGTGGACCGATATGGCCCATTTTCAATACCATCCGACCTACATCGATAACAACTACTTGTGCCAAGTTTCAAGTCGATAGCTTGTTTCGTTCGGAAGTTAGCGTGATTTCAACAGACGGACGGACGGACATGCTTAGATCGACTCAGAATTTCACCACGACCCAGAATATATATACTTTATGGGGTCTTAGAGCAATATTTCGATGTGTTACAAACGGAATGACAAAGTTAATATACCCCCATCCTATGATGGAGGGTATAAAAATATGTTCCAATTTGTATACCCCTTTTTTTTATTGTGCGACTTTTTATAGCGAATGGAAACTTTTGTGACACATTAAAAGAAAAAAAAAACTCTGATATAAATGCAATTCTGTTTTTTTTTTATATAAAAAAGAGTGCAAATTTTATTTATAAAAAACGTGTGCCAATTTTTGTTCCCCTTTTTGGAAAAATAGTGTGACCCTTTTTATAGCCAATGATACCTTTTGTACCACTTTTTATAACGAATGATACTTTTTCGGCCATTTTTTGAAATCCAACGCTATTAGTGCCACAACATTTGAAAGATATCAATTTCTGATATCCACAATATAAAACTGTGGTAGAATGAGTTCAGCTGGCGAATCGCCAAAAATCACAAATTTGGTTATATCTTTTACTCTATGCTTTCGGTATTTTCTATAATTTTTGGAGGACGCCACATTTTCACAATTTCCATAGACATTAGCCAAGACCATGTAAATGGATAATAGAGTGTATCGTGAAAAATCCATTCTATGATGAAAATTCACCACCACAAATATCCAGTTGATGGCTCCCTTAAGCATCTTAAATTTTAATAATGCGTGACAACATTCGCATCGTGTCTGCCGGCTACCTAGTCGCTTGCTGAATGGCTGAACATTTCGCTCGCTGCTATGTTGGTCGTTGGACTTCTTTGGCATTTCCATCCACAGAGCTATACGTGGTTCATTCAGTTTCTTTGTAGCTAAGTTCATTTCGTTGGTTGCCGGTGTATGACAGTTTGTTTGTCGTTGATTTTTAATTATTATTAACATGTTCCATAGACCATAGTCTATGTGGCATGAAATAATGCTGCTTTTGGCAAGAGGTTAAATATTAAAAGGGTTCAAAGTTTGAATATTGTCACGATGGCAATGTCTACTTAATTTTCCGGTAGAAATTTTGAAGAAACAATACAACAACAATGAGAGAGAGAGAGAGAACGATAACTAAAAACACCGTTGAACAAATATTTGAACGTAGTTGCAAAATTAAATTAAAGCATACTTTAAGGCAAATCATTGGAATGCGTTTAATTCAAACATAATTGTCGATGTCATCTCAAGAGATTTGAGTGAACAACACGGGACGTTCGCAGAAGATTTTTTCTTCCCATACAAAATGCCGGGAAAAGAATTGCTATGAACATTGCTAGTGAACAAATATAGGGTAAAATTATTTTCGCGTTAAAAATGGAAGTTAATATAAAATCTTTACTTTTTAAGTACATCCAGAAATTGGCGTTTCTCTTATTTTCCCGGAAACATGTATCCAAATCCTCTCCAGCTCTATCGTTGAAAATTTCGAAACAGTGGCCCAAAAGGTGTCACTCGTGATAACCATCTAAGAAAGTGACATCCTTTGTGATGACTCCAATTCGGTCTAAATTGTCATTTTTATCGCCGTTTGATGGAATATCACTCCACGAGATTGATTGTTCAGGTACTCCTGCTCAATTACCATAGATTTTTGGCATACTTTCAGGCGTTACATGTGTTCAATTGAATTCTTTGTTGTATAGTAAACTAAGCCGTGTGCGATATGGAGACTTGTTTCATTGGAAAGGGTTTGAGCTCAGTTTTCATAATCACAGAACTCTTCATTAGAAAAGTATTTGCGAAAAGGCCAAATTGGAAAATATTTTCTCAGCCACTTTTTATAACGGAGCCCACTGTGTTAAAAGTAATCCGCGTTCGGTATAGAAACTAGGTTCCTTGGAAAGGGCTTGAGCTCAGCTTTCATACCCATGTGAAAAGCACAAATTGGAAAATACTTTCTCAGCCAATTTTACAACGGAGCCCACTGTGCTAAAACCATGCCGCTTGCGATATAAATACTAGGTTCTTTGGAAAGGGCTTTTCACAAATACTTTTCTAATGAAGAGTTTTGTGATTATGAAAGCTGAGCTCAAGCCCTTTCCAATGAATCTAGTCTCTATACCGCACGCGGCTTAGTTTTGGCACTGTGGGTTCCGTTGTAAAAATTTCTTGAGAAAGTATTTTCCAATTTGCGCTTTTCACAAATACTAATGAAGGTTAGGTTAGGTTAGGTTAAAGTGGCAGCCCGATTAAATTTCAGGCTCACTTAGACTATTCAGTCCATTGTGATACCACATTTAACTAAAAGTACCTATTACATATGGGCACTTCTAGTCTTAACCACTGAACCTTCTCTATTATTTACTTTTGTGGAACCAACCAGATTGCTCCAAAAACATTAACAAACTGCTTAAGTTAACGTTTTCCAGGTCAACCAGTAATCTAAAGCTATATGCTCCTAAAACTCGCTTACGCCTTACACAAAAAGCAGGACACTCACACAAGAGGTGTTTAATTGATTCCTTTTCCTCCACATCATGACAGCTTATACAATAGTCATTATACTTCGCACCTATAGTTTTTGCAAATTCGCCTATCAGGCAGCGACCCGTTATAGCAGATATCAGGAGTGCTATCTGACGCCTTGAGAACACTAGCATATCTAGTGTGCGGTTTAAATTTAAATGGGGCCATATTTGCTTGGTGTCGTTGCAACCCTTGCAATTTTCCCATCGAATATTGGCCATCATAACAGCCTTCTCACGCAGTAAGAGCTTGCAGGTGGCCAGAGGCATACCAACAGATTCTAGTTCCCCTGGAATATGTAAGGTAGTTCCTAGCCTTGCTAACACATCTGCTTCACAGTTCCCCGGTATGTTCCTATGACCAGGCACCCATATTAGGTGAATATTGTACTGCTCAGCCATCTCGTTGAGAGATTTGCGGCAGTCTATGGCCGTTTTTGAGTTAAGGAACACAGAGTCCAAGGATTTTATTGCAGGTTGACTGTCTGAGTATATATTAATGCCAATATTTGTTGGAACATTACTTCTCAGCCAATTCACCACCTCTCTTATTGCCAATATTTCAGCCTGAAAAACACTACAGTGATTAGGTAATCTTTTCGCTATTCGAATTTCCAGATCTTTAGAATATACTCCGAACCCCACTTGCCCATTCAATTTGGAGCCATCAGTATAGAAATCTATATATCTTTTATTCCCCGGGGTCTGTGTACACCACGCCTCACTGTTGGGAATTAGAGTTTCAAACTTTTTGTCGAAAAGTGGTTTTGCCAGGGTGTAATCCACTACGTTAGGCATATCTGGCATTACTTTGAGGACCGAACTATGACCGTAACTTTTTTCCGACCACAGCGATAGCTCGCGCAACCGCACAGCCGTTGTTGCAGCTGACTATTTGGCCAAAATGTCTAAAGGCAATAGATGTAGCATGACATTAAGGGAGTCTGTTCCTGTCTTACTAAATGCGCCTGAGATACATAAGCTCGCCATACGCTGAACTTTATATATATACTAATGAAGAGTTTTGTGATGTGATGAAAGCTGAGCTCAAGCCCTTTCCAATGAACCTAGTCTCTATACCGCACGCAGCTTAGTTTTTGGATACCAAGCCAAATAGTAAAAAGTAAATTAGTATTTAAAGTGATGGTTTGTGTCTCGGCTAAGATTTTGTTGCAAATTTCAAATTCGAATTTATCTTCACATACATGGTTTATATGGGATCTATATACAATTATGAACTTGTGGTCCAATTTTTATTTAATTAGTACCAAATCTTAGCAAAATCAAAAGAAATTTGCTTATCTTGGAAGAAGTAAAATCTGGGGATCGATTTATTTGGGGGCTATATATAACTATGGACAACTTATTTTCGATATAGAAATAAAATTTGGGAAAATTTTCTACATAGAAATGTAATTTTGATCAAATTTTCTATAGAAATAAAATTTTGACAAAATTTTCTATAGAAATAAAATTTTGACAAAATTTTCTATAGAAATAAAATTTTGACAAAATTTTCTATAGAAATAAAATTTTGACAAAATTTTCTATAGAAATAAAATTTTGACAAAATTTTTTATAGAGATAAAATTTTGACAAAATTTTCTACAGAAAAAAATTTTTGACAAAATAATATTTTAAAAAAGTTTACTATAGAGATAAAATTTTAACAAAATTTTTGACAAAATTTTCTATAGAAATAAAATTTTGACAAAATTTGCTATAGAAATAAAATTTTGACAAAATTTTTTATAAAGATAACATTTTGACAAAATTTTCTACAGAAAAAAAAAATTTGACAAAATAATATTTTAAAAAAATTTACTATAGAGATAAAATTTTGACAATTTTTTTTGAGATAAAATTTTAACAAAATTTTCTGCAGAAAAAAATTTTTTGACAAAATTTTCTATATAGAAATAAAATTTTGGCAAAATTGTCTATAGAAACAGAAGTTTGACAAAATTTTTTATAGAAATAAAATTTTGTTAAATTTCTCGAAAAAAATCCCCAAATTTATGGAAATTGCCCACCAATAAATAACATTTTGACAAAATTTTCTATAGAAATAATATTTTTATTTTATTTTATAATATAAAATTTTGACAAAATTTTCTACATAATAAAAATTTTGACAAAATAATATTTTAAAAAAATTTACTATAGAGATAAAATTTGAACAAAATTTTCTACAGAAAAAATTTTTGACAAAATTTTCTATATAGAAATAAAATTTTGGCAAAATTGTCTATAGAAATGGAATTTTGACAAAATTTTATATAGAAATAAAAATTTCTTAAATTTCTCGAAAAAATCCCCAAAAAATCCCCAAATTTTTGGGAATTGCCCACCAATAAATAAAATGTTGACAAAATTTTCTATAGAAATAAAATTTTGACAAATTTCTTTTTTGAGATAAAATTTTGACAAAATTTTCTACATAAAAAAATTTTTGACAAAAATTTTCTATATAGAAATAATATTTTAACAAAATTTACTATAGAGACAAAATTTTAACAAAGTTTTCTACAGAAAAAATTTTTTGACAAAATTTTCTATATAGAAATAAAATTTTGGCAAAATTTTCTATAGAAGTGGAATTTTGACAATATTGTTTATAGAAATAAAATTTTCTTACATTTTGTTTTTTCTCGAAAAAATCCCCAAAAAATCCCCAAATTTAAGGAAATTCCCCACTAATAAATAAAATTTTGACAAAATTTTCTATAGGAATAAAATTTTGACAATTTTTTATTTGAGATAAAATTTTGACAAAATTTTCTACAGAAAAAAATTTTTGACAAAATTTTCTATATAGAAATAATATTTTAACAAAATTTGCTATAGGGACAAAATTTTAACAAAATTTTCTACAGAAAAAAATTTTTGACAAAATTTTCTAAATAGATGGGTTAGAAGAAATATTTTGTAGTAAGCTTTTACAAGATTTTCTTAATCAACATGTGTGGCATACTTTTTGGGATAGCACTTTGTAAGGCAAAATTAGGATATGGGGGGCAGGAACTTGGACTTGGGTTTCAAATGAAACAAATTGTTCAAATTTTTGGAGTTTGTGTAGAATTTTTGTCGTTGCTAAAGGGACCACTTGGAAATTCCCCACCAATAAATAAAATTTTGACAAAATTTTCTATAGAAATAAAATTTTGACAAATTTCTTTTTTGAGATAAAATTTTGACAAAATTTTCTATAAAGAAATAAAATTTTAACAAAATTTACTATAGAGACAAAATTTTAACAAAATTTTCTACAGAAAAAAATTTTTGACAAAATTTTCTATATAGAAATAAAATTGTCTATAGAAATGGAATTTTGACAAAATTTTTTATAGAAATAAAATTTTGTTAAATTTTTCGAAAAAATTTCCAAAAAATCTCCAAATTTATGGAAATTCCCCACAAAATCCCCAAGTCCCCAACTCAGAAATTTCGTCCCCATTCACGAAAAAGATCCCCGATTTTGCGAAAAATCCCCAATACTGGCGACACTGGATTCGTCGTTGCTATTGGCGGCCGTCTAAATGTGCAAGCCGCGAGGTTGCTTTTAGTGGCCGCTTCTTGTTTGCTTAAATGTTTGTATGATTTATGCAGATAATAGGGACTATTAGTTTTTCATTCATTCTCTTTCAACAATAATATTTCAAGCCTGTATATATATAGCGGATTATTCAATAAATGAAAACCACTTTGTGAATTTGAAATTGGAAACCAATGAGTTCTTCTTCCAAAAGGCTTTTCTATCGTCTGGAACCCATTAAAATAAACAAACCAAAGCTTCAACTTGCTATATTTTAGTAGACTTCACTATATCCCGCTAAAATATGTATGACCATTTTTATTTAAATAAAAAAATTCTTCAAAATGATGGAATTTTCTAAACTTAATCTTTGGTGGGAAAAAATTAAGATTTTGTGCTGGACTTTATAACGAAATAAAAATTTTTCCTAAAGGTATGCTATGACTTTTGCCTGGCATATGCTAAGCGTTATTATGAAATAAAAAGTCTACTAAAAGTAAGCTTTTCACTTTGAATATATTGTAACCGAACGACAAAACCTCAAGTTTCAAACTATATCTTATGAAACCGCAATAATTTACCTTTTCATCTGGACCCTCATATCGCCCATAATATATCCCACCACCATTCTTAGTGAAATTAATTCTTTCATACAAACACATATAATTTACATTTCACAAAGTTTTAGGTTTCCCATTTTGACAAGTGACAATATGGACACAACCACTAGAAATAAATAGACACAAAGGATTCTTTAATAAACTTTAATAACATATTTGGCTATACAAGCATATGGATGTGTGTGTATCCTTATGCATATTTCTACCCTTGTCTTGTGTGTTATCTCTCAACTCTATAAACATCACATTTTTGAAAATATTTCAATTTTAAAATCCTCTTCTCCCTGCTGCTCAGCAAAGGCAAAGGATAGCCTTAAATGACAAACGTGAATCTCTTGAAATTCTAACAGTTTCCTTGACTGACATAGAACAACCGGAAATGAGGTTTTGTGTTAATGGTTGGCAAAAGTTAACTAATTGACTTTAGCCCGTATTTTTGCTGTCAACATAATGAGAACGGACAAACAAATTCTTTAAATGTCGCATTTTCTCTACATTTCCATTTTCTGGTTTGTTGTCAAATACTTGAAGGGTACGGGAAATGGGAATGGGTTAGAAGAAATATTTTGTAGTAAGCTTTTACAAGATTTTCTTAATCAACATGTGTGGCATACTTTTTGGGATAGCAGTTTGTAAGGCAAAATTAGGATATGGGGGCAGGAACTTGGACTTGGGTTTCAAAAGAAACAAATTGTTCAAATTTTTGGAGTTTGTGTAGAATTTTTGTCGTTGCTAAAGGAACCACTTGGAGCCATGTATGGTTGCGTACTTGCCAATCTTTTGTGAAGTTAAATTCTTATTTTTATGCTCTATGCTTTTTAGGTGTTGTTTTAATTTAAGACTAACTTATGATAAATGCCGAAAAATGCTTTTCTCAACAATATCATCAAATACAAATTTATTTTCCAAGAAATTTAATTTTAAATAAAATAACAAAAAATAAAAACAAAATTTGGTAACAAAAAATTTTGTATGCAACGAAAAGTCACACTTATTTTAAGAAAGCGTCACAAAATTGCCTCACTAATTTGAAAAAGAGCTCAAATTTAAAAGAAAAAATCACATTAAATAAATTAAATCAAATCGAAATTAACCGTTTTATCTCCGGTTCGTCCAAACTAGCTGCTTGGAGTAGAGATTTTGGCGGACTAACTCAGTATACCTAAAATATATTTGTTTCTTTGCATACTTTAAAGCGGAATACGCTTGAAAACAGTATTTTATGAGGATGAAAATTGCTTACAAATATAGTCGTGCACAGTAAAACTCTATAAAGCACCAACAACATCCGCACCAACAACATCCGTAATTTTCAAAATCTACAACTAGTATATACGGCCGTAAGTTCGACCAGGCCGAATCTTATGTACCCTCCACCAAGGTATCTTAAAAAATCCTTAATACCGTCTTCTAAATTGTAAGTTAGTCCATACAGGGGGATATATTAAACAAAAACAAGTATATACGGCCGTAAGTTCGGCCAGGCCGAATCTTATGTACCCTCCACCATGGATTGCGTAGAAACTTCTACGAAAGACTGTCATCCACAATCGAAATACTTGGGTTGTGGTATCTTAAAACTTCTTAACATCGTTTTCTAAATTGTGAGTTAGTCCATACGTGGTATATATTAGACAAAAAAGTTATGAATAGTTAAGTCTACAAATAATTACGAATCGATATGGACTTTTTGCACGATACGTAGAGAGCCAGAATTGAAATATGCGGGTCGCTTATATGGGACCTATATACAATTATGAACTTGATAGGAACCAATTTTTGTGTGATTGGAAATCGATTTATCTGAGGGATATATATAACTATAGACCGATATGGACCTAGTTAGGCATGGTTGTTAACGACCATATACTAGCACAATGTACCAAATTTCAACTCACTCGGATGAATTTTGCTTCTCCAAAAGGCACCGGAGGTCAAATCTGGGGATCGGTTTATATGGAAGCTATATATAATTATGGGCTGATAGGAACCAATTCCTGCATGGTTGTTGGATACCATATACTAACATCACGTACCAAATTTTAACCGAATGGGAAGAATTTTGCTCTTCCAAGGGGCTCTGGAGGTCAAATCTGGGGATCGGTTTATATGGGGGCTATATATAATTATGGACCGATTTCGACCAATTTTTGCATGGGAGTTTGATGCCATATATTAACACCACGTACCAAATTTCAACTCAATCAGATGAATTTTGGTCTTCCAAGGGGCTCTGGAGGTCAAATCTGGGGATCGGTTTATATGGGGGCTATATATATTAATGGACCGATTTCGACCAATTTCTGCATGGGAGTTTGATGCCATATATTAACACCACGTACCAAATTTCAACTCAATCAGATGAATTTTGGTCTTCCAAGGGGCTCTGGAGGTCAAATCTGGGGATTGGTTTATATGGGGGCTATATATAATTATGAACCGATGTGGACCAATTTTTGCATGGTTGTTAGAGACCATATACTAACATCACGTACCAAATTTCAACTGAATCAAATGAATTTTGGTCTTCCAAGAGGCTCCGGAGTTCAAATCTGGTGATCGGTTTATATGGGGGCTATATATATAATTATGGGCCTATGTGGACCAATTTTTGCATGGTTGTTAGAGACCATATACTAACACCATGTACCACATTTCAGCCGGATCGTATGAAATTTGCTTCTCTTAGAGGCCTCGCAAGCCAAATCGGGGGATCAGTCTATATGGGGGCTATATAGAACTATGGACCGATGTGGACCAATTTTTGCATCGTTGTTAGAGGCCATATACTAACACAATGTACCACATTTAAGCCGGATCGGATGAAATTTGCTTCTCTTAGAGGCCTCGCAAGCCAAATCGGGGGATCAGTCTATATGGGGGCTATATATAATTATGGACCGATGTGGAACAATTTTTGCATGGTTGTTAGAGACCATATGCTAACACCACGTACCAAATTTCAAGCATATCGGATGAATTTTGCTCCTCCAAGAGGCTCTGCAAGCCAAATCTGGGGGTCAGTTTATATGGGGGATATACGTAAAAATGGTCCGATATTGCCCATTTGAAACACCATCCGACCTACATCGATAGAAACTACTTGTGCCAAGTTTCAAGTTGAAGCCTTGTTTCGTTCGGAAGTTAGCGTGATTTCAACAGACGGACGGACGGACATGCTCAGATCGACTCAGAATTTCATCACGACCCAGAATATATATACTTTATGGGGTCTTGGAGCAATATTTCGATGTGTTACAAACGGAATGACAAAGTTAATATACCCCCCATTCTACACCCAGAGAAGGAATATGATCACCTCAAAGATGTTTTAAGAGCAAAATGTTTTTTTTTTAGTGGTGACCATGTAACATGGTTTTCGCAAACATGTTATTTTCTCGGAAATCATGTATCTGATTTCGGCAAGCAGGTTATATTTGACGAGAAAATAACATTTCAGTGACAAACATGTTACATGGTCACCATACCAAAATAACATTTTGCTCTTGAAACATGTTTGTGATGATCATATTCCTTCTCTGCGCGTATGGTGGAGGGTATAAAAAGTAATAAAGTATTATTTTAAAAGTGGCACAACATTACAGAAAGGTGGCACAAAAGTGTAAAAAGTACAAATTTTGGTAGTGGCTAAACAAATCACGCTTACACACAGGCAAATTTGCCCCAAAAGTGGCTTAAGGAAACATTGTCCACAAATTTAGTACAGGGCACATAATCTCCCATTATTTGTTAAAGAACTATATAGCCTTAGGTTAGGTAAGGTTGGATTGAAAAAAGATCCAAGTTTCCCTGGTTTAAGACGGCTTACCGATATGGTTTACTCGTTGCTTAAAAAATTCTATTTCCATAGAAAATTTTGTCAAAATAATATTTCCAAAGAAAATTTTGTCAAAATTTTATTTTTATAGCAAATTTTGTAAAAATTTTATTTGTATAGAGAGTTTTGTCAAAATTTTATTTCTGTATAGAATTTTCAACATTTTATTTCGATAGAAATTTTTGTTAAAATATTATTTCTATAGAAAATGTTGTCAAAATTTTATTTCAATAGAAATTTTTGTCAACATTTTATTTTTTTAGAAATATTGATCAAAATTTTACTTTTTTAGAAAATTTTGTCAAAATTGTATTTCTATAAACAATTTTGTCAAAATTTTATTTCTATAGAAAGTTTTGTCAAAATATTATTTCTATAAAAAATTTTGTCAAAATTTTATTTCTTTAAAAAATGTTGTTAAAATTTTATTTCTATAGGAAGTTTTGTCTAAATTTTATTTCTATAAAAAATGTTGTCAAAATTTTGTTCCGATAGAAATTTTGTCAAAATTTTATTTCTATACAAAATTTTGTCAAAATTTTATTTCTATACAAAATTTTGTCAAAATTTTATTTCTATAGAAAATTTTTAAAAAATTTTACTTCTTAAGAAAATATTGTCAAAATTTCATATCTTTAGAAAATTTTGTAAAAAATTTATTTCAATAGAAATTTTGTCAAAATTTTATTTCTTTAGAAAATTTTGTACAAATTTTATTTCAATAGAAATTTTGTCAAAATTTTATTCCGATACAAATTTTGTCAAAATTCTTTTTCTATAGAAGGTCCGATATTTCAGGCTCACTTTGTCTATTCAGTCCATTATATTATCACAGTGGTGAACTTCTCTCTTATCACTGAGTGCTGCACGATTCTATGTTAAGCTCAATAACAAGGGACCTCCTTTTTATAGCCGAGTCCGAACGGCATTCCACATTGTAGTGAATCCACTTAGAGAAGCTTTGAAACCCTCAGAAATGTCACCAGCATTACTGAGGTGGGATAATCCACCTCTGAAAAACTGTTTGGTGTTTGGTCGAAACTGGGTTTGAATCCACGACCCTGTGTGTACAAGGCGGGCATGCTAAACATTGTACCACGGTGACTCACTTTTCTATAGAAAATTTTTTCAAAACTTTATTTCTATAGAAAATTTTGTCAAAATTTTATGTCTATAAAAAAATTTAGTCAAAATTTTATTTCTATAGAAAATTTAGTAAAAATTTTATTTCAATAGAAAAATTTGTCACAATTTTATTTCTATTGAAAATTTTGTCAAAATTTTATTTCTGTAGAAAATTTTGTGAAAATTTTATTTCTATAGAAAACTTTTCAAAATTTTATTTCTGTAGAAAATTTTGTCAAAGTTTTATTTCTATAGAAAATTTTGTCAAAATTTTATTTCTATAGAAAATTTATTTCTGTAAAAATTTTTGTCAAAATTTTATTTCTATTTTCTATAGGATAATCCACCGCTGAAAAACTGTTTGGTGTTTGGTCGAAACTGGGTTTGAACCCACGACCCTGTGTGTACAAGGCGGGCATGCTAAACATTGTACCACGGTGACTCACTTTTCTATAGAAAATTTTGTCAAAATTTTATTTCTATAGAAAATTTTGTCAAAATATTATTTCTATAGAAAATTTTGTCAAAATTTTATGTCTATAAAAAAATTTAGTCAAAATTTTATTTCTATAGAAAATTTAGTAAAAATTTTATTTCAATAGAAAAATTTGTCACAATTTTATGTCTATTGAAAATTTTGTCAAAATTTTATTTCTATAGAAAATTTTGTCAAAATTTTATTTCTATAGAAAACTTTGTCAAAATTTTATTTGTGTAGAAAATTTTGTCACAATTTTATTTCTATAGAAACTTTTGTCAAAATTTTATTTCTATAGAAAATTTATTTCTGTAGAAAATTTTGTCAAAATTTTATTTCTATTTTCTATAGGATAATCCACCGCTGAAAAACTGTTTGGTGTTTGGTCGAAACTGGGTTTGAACTCACGACTCTGTGTGTGCAAGGCGGGCATGCTAAACATTGTACCACGGTGGCGCACTTTTCTATAGAAAATTTTGTCAAAATTTTATTTCTATAGAAAATTTTGTCAAAATATTATTTCTTTAGGAAATTTTGTCAAAATTTTATGTCTATAAAAAAATTTTGTCAAATTTTTATTTCTATAGAAAATTTGGTCTAAATTTTATTTCTGTAGAAAATTTTGTCAAAATTTTGTTTCTATAGAAAATTTTGCCAAAATTTTATTTCAATAGAAAATTTTGTCAAAATTTTATTTTTATTGAAAATTTTGTCAAAATTTTATTTCTGTAGAAAATTTTGTCAAATTTTTATTTCTATAGATAATTTGGTCAACATTTTATTTCTATAGATAATTTGGTCAAAATTTTATTTCTATTGAAAATTTTTTAAAAATTTTATTTCTATAGAAAATGTTGTCACAATTGTATTTCTATGGGAAATTTCGTCAAAAATTTTATTTCTATAGAAAATTTTGTCAAAATTTTATTTCTATAGAAAATTTTGTCAAAATTTTATTTCTATAGAAAATTTTGTCAAAATTTTATTTCTATAGAAAATTTTGTCAAAATTTTATTTCTATTTTCTATAGGATAATCCACCGCTGAAAAACTGTTTGGTGGCTGATCGAAACTGGGTTTGAACCCACGGTCCTGTACATATATGCAAGGCGGGCATGCTAACCATTGCACAACGATGGCTCACTTTTCTATAGAAATTTTTGTCAAAATTTTATTTCTATAGAAAAATTTTGTCAAAATTGTATTTCTATAGAAAAATTTTGTCAAAATTGTATTTCTGTAGAAAAATTTTGTTAAAATTTTATTTCTACAGAAAATTTTGCCAACATTTTATTTCTATAGAAAATTTTGTCAAAATTTTATTTCTATTGAAAATTTTGTCAAAATTTTATTTCTATAGAAAATTTTGTCAAAATTTTATTTCTATAGATAATTTTGTCAAAATTTTATTTCCACAGAAAATTTTGTCAAACAGTGTTTGTTTTGTTTTCGTATTGAAATTTCCTCTCTTCCTATCCTGCATAATCCTGATATGTGTGCTTTATTCAAGGACTTTGAACCATTATTTTTGAAATGCCATCTCAATGGTCTAGTGCCCGATTTCCTATAATCTCATAGCAAATTTAGCGGAAGCTGACACACATTTACCTTCTTATCCTAAAGCGATCCAAATCATATTGTAATGTGAATCGCTTAAATTACTGTCTGAGATTCACTTCTGCCCTGCTCTTTGGTTGAATGGAATTCTCATAAATTAATTACAATCAGGCGACCTTTAAACTTTTCAATCTTAATTATCTTTTGTTCCATTTTCCTTTACTTTGTAGTTTTTGTTTTTGGTTTTTAAATCCTTCTCATATCCTATTCAAACACATGAAATTAATGTATTCCTTTCACCTCCTTCCAAGTGACTACTTTGCAAAAAAAAAAAAAAAAACAGAAAAACATGAATGGTATAAAAAGAAACTTGAGGGCATACCTCAACAAGGACGCCACCACAAGGAAAACAAGACAGAAAAAAAACACCATAAGAGAAAATGACTTCCTTCAAGCATTCACTTTAGTTCTGTTTTCATGTATGTGAATGTGGGTGTGTGAATGCCAAAGTGTGTGTGTGTTTAAGCGATATATGTCTGTCGGGCAGTCTGGCTTCTCCGCTGAATGTCTGTCTGTCTAGCTGCCTGTCACTAAGTTTGTTTCTTTGCCTTGTGTCGGTATTTTTCAATATGTCTGTGAGTGTATATGTCGCCATGTGTGTGTGTGTGTGTTTGTGACAGTTAACATATATTTTTTAAGGTCAAAATCCTTACCAGCCTTATGAATGTCGCTGCCATTAAAAGCCTGTAGACAATTTCGCCCAGTCTTTTTTATTTTTGTTTCTCCATATCCTGCTGCTTCCGCTTCGTTTTTGTGGTTATTCGTGCTGCTGCCGCTTTTCTTGTTATTGTTGTTGTTGTTGTTGTTGTGTTTTTTCAAAGCAATATCGAGCGACAGTTTCATGTCAGTTTGTTTTGGAAAACGATGCCAGCAACATTGTAAGCACGACAGGATGGCAATAGAAGCACAACAAAAAAGGACATAACAAAACCAAAACAAAAATCGATACCAAGTGTTAGGACGATGACAACAACAACAACAACAACAGTAGCAACAAAACCATAAAATATAAGCGGAAATTACCAAATGGGTTAAGGGCCAGGGTAAACAACACAACAGTAGAGGAGCCTAAAATGTCGAATTGAATAATGGTGAGAGGGAGGACATATAAAATACTAGTAATAAATTTAAAACATAATGGCTTACAAAACAAATGCAAAGAAAAAAATCTGGAATGATTTAAAAAATCAAAGCTAGAGGCAACGTCAGAATGATTTGGAATGATTTAAATGGCATATGCTATTTGACAAAATCAAGCAAAAAACTGGATTCACCAATAAAAAGCCTAAAAATAGGCTTTTACATTTCTATAAAACAAACACCTAAAAGTATGTTATAATTTTATTTAAAAAATTGCAATTCCAAGAAACTAACACCTAAATGTATGCTTTACTTTTATTAAAATGTTTGCAATATTTAAAATTATCTAAAAACAATTTGTTTTTAAATTAATAAAGTTGAAATATATATTTTTAATTTCTAAAGAATTAACACCTAAAAGCATGCTTTAATTTTTATTTCGCTAAGTCTTTCTTTACCACAATTTTCAAGATTTTTGTTTATATGCCTAAATGCAAAAACTTTGCTCCCTTTGTTATCATAAATAAATAGAGGTCCCCGGTTGTTTTTTTTTTTATTTTAATAAATAAATAGTGGGAAATTTTTAACCATAGGGTCAAATTATAGCAGGAGCAATTGAGAGCTATAAAAAAGAGAGCAATTTTACCAAACGAAGAAGAGAGTAAGAGAGACATAATGAGTTGTAATATATTAGAGCATTGACTTGATTTTGTGTTTTGTGTATGGTCGCTTAGTCTAGTTTAATTTCCTCTTGAATATTGTTTTGAATTAGTTTTTTTTTTTCAGTATATCTTTCATCTTTATGTTGAGCAGGCCCATTGACCAAAAGCTTTAAAACAATACAATGATTATGAAAAATGGATAATTTATGTTTATTTTAGGTATTAATAACAAATCATTAATTTTTCTGTATTTCGAATTTAATAAGATCTCGGGAAAAAAAATAATAAGACCTGTTTTTAAACTATTTGAAACAACAACAAAAAATAACAAAATAAAATTGGCCATTGAAAATATGAACAAGCGAGTTCTAAACAACCCAGCAAAAAACAAGTATATACGGCCGTAAGTTCGGCCAGGCCGAATCTTATGTACCCTCCACCATGGATACCGGTGGCAAGGTATCCAGCATTGAAATATGGGGGTCGCTTATATGGGGCTATATACAATTATGAACTTGATATGGACCAATTTTTGTATGACTGGGGATCGATTTATCTGAGGGCCATATATAACTATAGACCGATATGGACCTAGTTAGGCATGGTTGTTTACGACCATATACTAGCACAATGTACCAAATTTCAACTCACTCGGATGAAATTTGCTCCTCCAAAAGGCTCCAAAACCAAATCTCGTGATCGGTTTATATGGGGTCTATATATGATTATGGACTGATATGGACCACTTTTAGCATGGTTGTTAATTATCATATACTACCACCACGTACCAAATTTCAAGCAGATCGGATGAATTTTGCTTCTCCAAAAGGCATCGGAGGTCAAATCTGGGGATCGGTTTATATGGGAGCTATATATAATTATGGGCCGATAGGAACCAATTCATGCATGGTTGTTGGATACCATATACTAATATCACATACCAAATTTCAACCGAATGGGAAGAATTTTGCTCTTCCAAGGGGCTCTGGAGGTCAAATCTGGGGATCGATTCATATGGGGCCTATATAATTATGGACCGATATCGACCAATTTTTGCATGGGAGTTTGAGGCCATATATTAACACCACGTACCAAATTTCAACTGAATCAGATGAATTTTGGTCTTCGAAGAGGTTCCGGAGGTCAAATCTAGTGATCGGTTTATATGGGGGCTATATATAATTATGAACCGATGTGGACCAATTTTTGAATGGTTGTTATAGACCATATACTAGCATCACGTACAAAATTTCAGCCGGATCGGATGAAATTTTCTTCTCTTAGAGGCCTCGCAAGCCAAATCGAGGGATCGGTTTATATGGGGGCTATATATAATTATGGACCGATGTGGACCAATTTTTGCATGGTTGTTAGAGACTATATATTAACACCATGTACCAAATTTCAGCCGGATCGGTCGAAATTTGCTTCTCTTAGAGGCCTCGCAAGCCAAATTTTGGGGTCCGTTTATATGGGGGCTATACGTAAAAGTGGACCGATATGGCCCATTTGCAATACCATCCGACCTACATCAATAACAACTACTTGTGCCAAGGTTCAAGTCGATAGCTTGTTTCGTTCGGAAGTTAGCGTGATTTCAACAGACGGACGGACGGACGGACGGACGGACGGACATGCTCAGATCGACTCAGAATTTCACCACGACCCAGAATATATATACTTTATGGGGTCTTAGAGCAATATTTCGATGTGTTACAAACGGAATGACAAAGTTAATATACCCCCCATCCTATGGTGGTGGGTATAAAAAGTTAAAATTTCCCATTAAAAGTATGAAAAAACCAAGTTGTAAAAAATTGAATTAAAAGAACTTCCTGGGTAGTTAAAGTAAAGAACATCATTGGGAGTGCATCTTCTGGAAGTGCTTTTAAGATTGTGCCTTTGGAAGAACTTCCAAATTTTTTTGCTGGGAAGTACATATGGCCATAAGTTCGGCCAGGCCGAATGCTATGTACCCTCCACCATGGAATGAGTAGAAACCTCTACTAAATACAGTCATCACCAATATAATTCATACACAAAGAGATGGAATATAATCACCTCAAACATGTTTCAAGAGTACCATGTTATTTTTTCACCGCGACCATGTGACAGTTTGATCGCAATAATATTCTCGTCAAACATCATGATTTTCGAAATCGCATATATGATTTCCAAGAAAATAACATGCGTTCGGCAAACATGTTACATGTTTTCCATGAAAAAGTATCATTATGATCTTGAAACATGTTTCGGGGTGATCATATTCCTTCTCTGTGTGTATATATATAATTCAGTTTTTGACCCGATATATGGAATATAGGAAAGTGTAAAAATAATTACCAACGGATATAAAGTTTTGCGCGGTAATTAGAGTGCCGAATTGAAATATGGGGGTCGCTTTATAAGGGGGCTATATACAATTATGAACCGATATGGACCAATTTTTGTGTGATTGGGTATCGGTTTATCTGGGGGCTATATATAACTATAGACCTATATGGACCAATTTTGGCATGGTTGTTAGCGGCCATATACTAGCACAATGTACCGAATTTCAACCGGATCGGATGAAACTTAGTCCTCCACACCCTCAAAAAAAATCACTTCTGTAACATATACCCCAAACACATTTTGCTTCAAGCGTATTTATTTTCAGAATTGGTCCAAACAAAACATTGTTTCTATTGTTCAAACATATTATGTTTCACCTTAGGACATACACTGGTAGTAAAAAAATTTAATGAAATTTTCTTTGTGTGGATATATTTTTAAGGCGTTAATTGGTTACTTCCATTATTTTACTTGCAGCATACTCTCTAGGTCTCTCTTTCTAAACACATATATGTTTATAGGCTATTTCCAAATTACAAACATTTTATGTCCCAAACATAATATGTTCTAACATATTAACATATATGTACCAAACATGTTATGTTAGTTTATGAACATTATATGTTTGGACTTAAAAATATTGTGTTAAAAAATTCGAATTCCAAACATATAATTTGTACACCCAAACATATGAAAAACAGTCTTTTTCGTCCGTGCGAGGGGCTCCGGAGGTCAAATCTGGTAATCGGTTTTTGTGGGTGCTATATATAATTGGAGCGATATGGACGAATTTTTTTATGGTTTTTTGAATACTAAATACTTATACCATGTACCAAATTTCAGCCGGATCGGATGAAATTTATTTACTCCCCCTCCGTTCATATGCGGCCTATATAATTATAGACCGATATGGATAAATTTTTGCGTGGTTCTTAGGGACCACATACTAAATCCACGTATTAAATTACAACCGAATCGGATGAAGTTTGCTTCTCCAAGAGGCTCCGGAATTCAAATCTTCGACCGAACACCAAAAAGTTTTTCAGCCGTGGATTATCCCACCTCAGTAATGCTGGTGACATTTCTAAGGGTTTCAAAGCTTTTCTTAGTGGTTTCACTGCAATGTGAAACGACGTTCGGACTCGGCTATAAAAAGGAGGTCCCTTGTCATTGAGCCTAACATGGAATCGGGCAGCACTCAGTGATAAGAGAGAAGTTCACCAATGTGGTATCACAATGGACTGAATAGTCTAGGTAAGCCTGCTACATCGGGCTGCCACCTAACATAACCTAAGAGGCTCCGCAAGCCAAATCTGGGGGTCGGTTTATATGGGGGCTACATATAATTATGGACTGATATGGACCAATTCCTGCATGGTTGTCAGAGACCATATACTAACACCACGTACCAAATTTCAACCGAATCGCATGAATTTTCCTCATTCATGAGGCTCCGGAGGTCAAATCTGGGGATCGGTTTATATGAGGGCTATATAAAATTATGGACCGATGTGAACCAAAGTTTGCATGGTTGTCAGAGACCATATATTAACACCACGTGCCAAATTTCAGCCGGATCGGATTTGACCTCATGGATGAGGCTCCGGAGGTCAAATCTGGGGATTGGTTTATATGAGGGCTATATAGAGTTATGGACCGATTTGGACCAATTTTTGCATGGTTGTTGGAAACCATATGCTAACACCATGTACCAAATTTCAACCGAATCGGATGAATTTTGCTCCTCCAAGAGGCTCCGCTAGCCAAATCTGAGCGTCGGTTTATATGGGGACTATACGTAAAAGTGGACCGATATGACCCATTTGCAATACCATCCGACCTACATTAATAGCAACTACTTGTGCCAAGTTTCAAGTCGATAGTTTGTTTCGTTCGGAAGTTAGCGTGATTTCAACAGACGGACGGACGGACATGCTTAGATCGACTCAGAATTTCACCACGACCCAGAATATATATACTTTATGGGGTTTAGAGCAATATTTCGATGTGTTACAAACGCAATGACAAAGTTAATATACCCCCATCCTATGGTGGAGGGTATAAAAACGATGTATAACATTAAAAAAAAATATTTATTAGGAAACTATCTGTTAGAAAAAATTGCCGCTAGTGAGGTATGAACCAGCGTTCATTATTTTTGCATTCATAATAATAAAGAACATCTCAAGAAGTAGTTTGAATGTCACGCCGTTGTGTCACATTAGGTTCATATCACAAACATTTGAATAGACGTTTTGATGCATCGTGTTCAATGGCGTTTGTGGCTGAGTGTGCTAAAGCGTTCTGTTATGGTGCCAACAGAGCCAGGTTCAACCCCCGATGATAGCGAAGAAGATTTTCAATTTTGTAACAATTATATAATAAGAAAAATGTAAGAAAATTAAAACTGATAAAAATAAAAATTTAAATTGGAAAAAAATCTCTTTAGTTATTAAATTTCTTTATCCAAATTAACTTTGAAGTCACAACTTCTAAAGCAGTGCAAAGGATCCAACAATGGAGTTCTTCCGTCCTATGACAAGCCGATGTAAAATTCATGTAAGATGATCCATGTTTGCCCTACTTCACGATCACACATGGGGGTCCAAACTACTTTTGCAGAAATTCTGATTTTGCTAGGTACTTAAATAGCTGCCACCAGAAAGTATGCAATTATATCTGTAGGATTTTGTATACTGCAAACAGGTTTGCTCTCCCTTCTTTACCATTGCCTTCCTTATTAGTTAGGTACAAAATGCGAGCATAATATTAGATAAAAATTCGTCTCACACATGATCATTAATACTAGCGATGAATGAATTAAATAAGATCTATACAAGCGAAACAAATAGGGTTCGGATCGTTACCTCTCGAAAAGATTGTCGCCAAAAGTGACACATGCAATAAATGATGGCACAAAATGCAACACATTTTTTTTTTTATAGAAAAAATCGAAATAAATTCATTTCATAAGAATTTTCTATGAAGTGTCGATATTTTATAATTCGATCTGAGCAGCAGTTTTTTTTCACCAGTTAATCGAATATCAATCCTTGAAATTAACAAACGCCCGGATCACCTACTACAAACAAATTTCCTTGCATATTTTCAGGCGTCACAATTGTCTGCTTTGATAAGCCCAGCAAAAAAATTTGGAAGTTGTTGCAAAGGCACAACTTTAAAAGCACTTCCAAAGATGTTCTTTATTTTAACTACAAAGGAAGTTATTTTAATTCAATTTTTATACCCTCCACCATAGGATGGGGGAAATATTAACTTTGTAATTCCGTTTGTAACACATCGAAATATTGCTCTAAGACCCCATATATATTCTGGGTCGTGGTGAAATTCTGAGTCGATCTAAGTATGTCCGTCCGTCCGTCCGTCTGTTAAAATCACGCTATTTAACTGCCGAACGAAATAAGCTATCGTCTTGAAACTTGGCACAAGTAGTTGCTATTGATGTAGGTCGGATGGTATTGCAAATGGGCCAATCAGACCACTTTTGCGTATAGCCCCCATACAAATCGACCCTCAGATTTGGCTTGCAAAGCCTCTTGGAGGAGCAAAATTCATCCGATCCGGTTGAAATGTGGTACATGGTGTAAGTATATGGTCTCTAATAACCATGCAAAAATTGGTCTATATAGGTCCATAATTATATATAGCCCCCATATAAACCGATCCCCAAATTTGGCTTGCGGAGCCTCTAAGAGAAGCAAATATCATCCGATCCGTCTGAAATTTGGTACAGGGTGTTAGTATATTGTCTCTAAGAACCATGCAAAAATTGGTCTACATCGGTCAATAATTACATATAGCCCCCATATAAACCGATCCCCCGATTTGGCTTGAGGAGCCTCTAAGAGAAGCAAATTTCATCCGATCCGGCTGAAATTTGGTACATGGTGTTGGTATACGTTATTTAATGACCATGCAAACATTGGTCCACATCTGCCTATAATTATATATAGCCCCCATATAAACCGATCCCCAAATTTTGCTTGCGGAGCCTCTAAGAGAAGCAAATATCATCCGATCCGGCTGGAATTTGGTACGTGGTGTTGGTATATGGTCTCTAACAAACATGCAAAAATTGGTCCACATCGGTCCATAATTATATACAGCCCCCATATAAACCGATCCCCAGATTTGGCTTGCGGAGCCTCTAAGAGAAGCAAATTTCGTCCGATCCGGCTGGAATTTGGTACGTGGTGTTGGTATACACGCAAAAATTGGTCCATATCGGTTCATAATTATATATAGCCCCCATATAAACCGATCCCCAGATTTGACCCCCGGATCCCCTTGGAAGAGCAAAATTCACCCGATCCGGTTGAAATTTCGTACGTGGTGTTAGTATGTGATCTCTAACAACCACGCAAAAATTGGTTCATACCGGTCTTAATTATATATAACCCCCATTTAAACCGATCGCCAGATTTGACCTCCGGAGCCCTTGGAGGAGCAAAATTCATCCGATCCGGTTGAAATTTGGTACATTGCACTAGTATATGGCCGCTAACAGCCATGCCAAAATTGGTTCGTATCGGTCTATAGTTACATATAGCCGATCCCCAAAAATAATCTTCCAAAATGTTATTCCTAGAAAAGAAATTAGAAAATTTTGTCAAAATTTTATTACTATACAAAATTTTGTCAACATTTTATTTCTATAGAAAATTTTGCTAACATTTTATTACTATAGAAAATTTTGTCCAAATTTTATTACTATACAAAATTTTGTAAAGATTTTATTTCTATAGAAAATTTTGTCAAAATTTTATTTCTATAAAAAATTTTGTCAAAATTTTATTTCTGCAGAAAATTTTGTCAAACTGAATTATATACGTTTTTAATCGACCTTTTTTTTTGTTTAATAATATACACCGTATGGATTAACTTACAATTGAGAATACGGTATTTAGAAGTTTTAAGCTACCTTGGCATCGACAAGTGTTACCTCAACCCAATAAATTCGAATGCGGATGACAGTCTTTAGTACAAGTTTCTACGCAATCCATGGTGGAGGGTGCCTGAACTTACGGCCGTATATACTTGTTTATAGCTCGCTTTTTTTTACATTTTTTAAGAGTAATTTTAACATTATTTGTCTCAAATAGGTTAAAAACAAATTACGAATTAATAAAATTGTACAAATTATTAAAATTTTGTCGAAAACAAAAATGCTAAATCCTGTCTAGAAAATTTGCGAATTTTTGAAAATATTTGAGGTCAAACGTTTCAGACATCCGTCCTATGACAAGCCCGTGTTAAATTCATAGCTTCTGCGCTAATTTTGCACCACTTCCAAAAAGAAAATTTTCACTAGTTTTCTGGTGACGCTTTTTTTGCTGGGACACTATGGTTTGGGAAGGAAAAAGTGCTCAAAATTGTAGGCATGAACGCATTCGATTATATGTTAATCCAAATTTCACATCCATAATATTATAGGAATCTGGAATAAAAAATTTACGAAAACTCTTACACTGATGAAGGAATTAATTAAAAAACGTGGCACAAAATAACAAAAAAGTGGTACAAAAATGTGAAAGGGATGGCATTAAGTGCTGCAACAAAAAAAGAAGTGGCGCAAAAATGTCAACGCTTAAAAAATGTTTCTTTATATATTTCCTAGTCTTCCTTTTGGATCTTCTTCCTTATCGATATACAATGAGGAGTCGTTACGCTACTACTTACTCTGCTTTCTCCCATTATTAATTTAATTGGATCAAAGAAAATCAATACGAAGCGCTGATGCTTCACCTCAGCCTAGCCCAATTAGGCAGCTCTTGAGAAAATGTTTTATTGGATGAGTTCCTTAATCACCATATGTATGGAATGTAAGGTAATCGGGCCTATTATTACGTCAGTCCCTTTTTCGATAGCAGTACCTATAACGATGAAAATAAAAATTATCTTTGTTGAGGACATATATGAAAAATTGAATATCAGCTGATTTGATGTGCATTTACTTCAACCAAAGGCTGCCCACATTTTTTTTTTTAAATATTCGAATAGTCAACATATGCAGCATTTGAAATTGGACCCATTTAATTTTTTCTTTCCCATCGAATTCATTTTGGAACGCAAAAACTCCTAAAATTCTTACTTGCCTTTATACAAAATTCTTCTCATATCTTGAACATCACCACTTAAGATTTCTTTAATCCTTTTGGTTTTACGTGAAACTTTTTTGTTGTGTTGGTTACTAGGAGCAAAAAAAAAAATAAAGGTAATCTTAGAATGTGAGCTAAAACCCCTTGAACTGACAGCCACCAAAAAAAAAACGTATAAACAAAGCTTCAACAAAAATCTGCCCAAAAGTATGCAAAGGAATTTGGCTTTGCAATAGCGTAGAGTTGTTGTTGTTGTTTGGTGTTCATTTTCACCCCATAAACAAAAACAAATCATGTTTTGTGTTATTAATGACTTTCATTTTTACTTCCTGTTTGGATAAAAAGGACTAAACCACACACACACACACACACACGAGTACTCTCACCTAAAAGTCTCTCACTGAGGTAAATTACTCTCATTTCTCAACGGTTTTGTGTTTGTAAATATGGAGCATAATTTCAGGTGTTGTTGTTTTTTTCTTTTGCTTTTGTTTACTCTTTATATAAATATTTCCCCATATTTCTGCGCATGTTTTCATTTTTGCTATAATGACAATCATAGCGTTTTTCCTTAATTTTCCTTTACTGAAGAAAACAGTGAGAGAAAGAGAGTGGAAGTTTGAGAGATTGTTTATAGATGGGCATTGTAAATCTGTCTCTGTATGGGGAAGAAAATCACAACCAATATTTCATAGCAGCAATCAGTTGATATTTTGCTGCGTAACGCATAGTAACGTGAACGGAAAAATCCTAGACTCAATACGGGAACGGTAAAACGCGATACAATTCCGTGTCTTTGTAACGGGGTTCTTTACCCTTCAAAACAAATCAAAATTAACGAAGAAGAAAATCGAAATAAATCCAAGTCTATAGGGCTTTAACATCGTATTTACTAGCGTGTGTGCGTGTGAAGTGTGTTAATGATTTATCCCCAGAAATATGAAATGCAAAAACCAGCTTGAAGTGTTTTGAAAATTGCAAAAAAAAAATCTACAAAAGTAAAAAAAAAAACGTGAATAGAAAATCTACGACAAAGCAAAAGAATGGATGCTTAATGTAATGTTCTTTAAAATATGCGTAGAATTTTTAATTTAAACTCAACAAACCTTAAATTTTCCTTATATGGTCTAGATTCTGTTTTGCTTTTTTGTGAGAGTGTATGTGAGTTTGAGGGAGATTTAAAAGTCTAATGCTTTGTAAGCGTTTTGGTTTGTTTACTTTTAATTTGTGTGCTTTATCCCCCCTTGTCTATTACCCTTGTGAGTTCATCTTTTTTTGTTTGTCGTCTGTATATCTTTGTGAAATCTTTTGATGTTTGATGAAAGCATACATTTTGGCGCTTCTCCATTACATTTAACAGGAAGTGATATGAAAGCATATTTTTGCCCCCAATCATAGATATATAGACGAGTACTATGTGTATTTGTGTATTACCCAGTTTTAAATTGAATAAAATTTTATATAAAGTGTGGCAAATTGAAATCTCTGAAAGAGAAATTTAATGAAAAAAGGACTGTAGACATGTGATGAAGTGCTTGAGAATTACAGCAAATGAAATTGAATGTGAATTAAACAGGTGTTAGAATTTAATTTACACCAGAATGCATTAAAAAATCATAAACAATAGAGAGTGAAGACTTTTAAATGAAACTTGATAACCGTGAACTTGTGTTTATATTAAGATTGTTTCGAATGTGATGCATACTTTTGGGATTTGTATTAATATAATTTCTATTTGTAATTATATTTATTGTGTCTTCGGTTTTTCGTAAATAATATAGTCAAATATAATTTAATTGAGTTGTGAAATCCACATCAATTAAATTTTTAATTGAATTGAATAAAAATAAAAATAATAAAAAAATAAAGTGAATCAAAATAATAAAAGAAAAACTATTGAAATTTGCATGAAATCAATTAATTTTTTTATCAATTATTTTTTTTTTAATCCAACTAAAACCGTGATTGATACTTTCATTTTCGTGAATGAAGACATTTCAATAAAAAAAATTAATTGTATCAATTGATTTCGTGATTGAATCAAAAAAACATATTTTTTGCGTATATTAGGAGGTTTGGTTAGGTGACAGTCCGATGTATCAGGCTCTCTTAGACTATTCAGTCCATTGTGATACCACATTGGTGAACTTCCCTCTTATCACTGAGTGCTGCCCGATTCCATGTTAAGCTCAATAGCAAGGGACCTCCTTTTTATAGCTGAGTCCGAACGGCGTTCCACATTGCAGTGAAACCACTTAGAGAAGCTTTGAAACTCTCAAAAATGTCACCAGCATTACTGAGGTGGGATAATCCACCGCTGAAAAACTTTTTGGTGTTCGGTCGAAGCAGGAATCGAACCCACGACCTTGTGTATATAAAGCAGGCATGCTGACCATTGCACTACGGTGGCTCTAGTATATTGAAAACCGTGAATCTGTCTTGTATTGCTACACAGTGTTGCATACTTTTGGGATAGTATTAATACAATTTTTGATAACCTTAACCTTGTCTTGTATTGTGCCTTTTTGAAAGTATTCTATACTTTTCGGTTGGCAATAATATAATTATCGAGACTTATTTATTCCACATCTTAGCAAAAAAAAAAAAAAATCGAAGTCCTTTCCAAGTCATAATTTTTTATGCACATCTGTGGTGTTCAGTATTGGGCTTATTTTTTACTTCACAAAAAGTTAATTTAATGTGATATATAATAAAACCAATTTGCCAAAATTTCCTATAAAAATAAAATTTTGACAAAATATTCTATAGAAATAAAATTTTGACAAAATTTTCTATAGAAATAAAATTTTGTCATATGGAAATAAAATTGTGACAAAATTTTCTATAGAAATAAAATTTTGACAAAATTTTCTATAGAAATAAAATTTTGACAAAATTTTCTACGGAAATAAAATGTTGGCAAAATTTTCTATAGAAATAAAATTTTAACAAAATTTTTTATAGAAATAAGATTTTAACCAAATTTTCTATAGAAATAAAATTTTGACAAAATTTTCTATAGAAATAAAATTTTAACAAAATTTGTTATAGAAATAAAATTTTGATAAAATTTTCTGTAGAAATGAAATTTTGACTAAATTTTTTATAGAAATAAAATTTTGGCAAAATTTTCTATAGAAATAAAATTTTAACAAAATTTTTTATAGAAATAAAATTTTAACCAAATTTTATATAGAAAGAAAATTTTGACAAAATTTTCTATAGAAATAAAATCTTGACAACATTTTTAATAGGAGTAAAATTTTGACAAAATTTTCTGTAGAAATAAACTTTTGACAACATTTTCTATAGAAATAAAATTTTAACAAAATCTTTTATAGAAATAAAGTTTTGACAAAATTTCCTATGGAAATAAAATTTTGACAAAATTTTTTGTAGAAATAAAATTTTAACCAAATTTTTTCTATAGAAATAAAATTTTGACAAAATTTTCTACTGAAATAAAATTTTGTTCTATGGAAATAAAATTTTGACAAAATTTTCTACAGAAATAAAATTTTAACAAAATTTTTTACAGAAATAAAATTTTGGCAAAATTTTTTAAAGAAATAAAATTTTGGCAAAATTTTCTATAGAAATAAAATTCTAACAAAAATTTTATTTCTATAAAAAATTTTGTCAAAATTTTATTTCTATAGAAACTTTTGTCAAAATTTTATTTGTGTAGAAAATTTTGTCAAAATTTTATTTCAATAGAAAATTTTGTCAAAATTTTATTTGTATAGAAAATTTTGTCAAAATTTTATTTGTGTAGAAAATTTTGATGACTTTTTCTACAGAAATAAAATTTTGAGAAAACTTTCTTTAGGAATGAAATTTTGACAAAATTTTCTATAGAAATAATATTTTGGCAGTTTTTTTATTTAAATAAAAATTTAACCAAATTTTCTATAGAAATAAAATTTTGACAAAATTTGCTATGAAAATAAAATTTTGACAAAATTTTCTATAGAAATAAAATTTTAACAAAATTTTTTATAGAATTAAAATTTTAATCAAATTTTATATAGAAACACAATTTTGACAAAATTTTCTATAGAAATAAAATCTTGACAAATAAGATTTTATTAGATAATTTGGTTAATTTTTTATTTAAATAAAAAATACTGCCAAAATTTTATTTCTATAGAAAATTCTGTCAAACTTTCATTCCTACATAAAGTTTTCTCAAAATTTTATTTCTATAGAAAAAGTCATCAAAATTTTCTACACAAATAAAATTTTGACAACATTTTCTGTAGAAATAAAATTTTGACAACATTTTCTATTTACAAAAAAAATTTTAACAAAATCTTTTATGGAAATAAAGTTTTGACAAAATTTCCTATGGAAATAAAATTTTGACAAAATTTTTTATAGAAATAAAATTTTAACCAAATTTTTCATAGAAAAAAATTTGACAAAATTTTCTATTGAAATAAAATTTTGACAAAATTTTTTATAGAAATAAAATGTTGGCAAAATTTTTTATAGAAATAAAATTGTAACAAAAATTTTATTTCCATAAGAAATTTTGTCAAAATTTTATTTCTATAGAAAATTTTGTCAAAATTTTATTTCAATAGAAAATGTTGTCAAAATTTTATTTCAATAGAAAATTTTGTCAAAATTTTATTTGTGTAGAAAATTTTGATGACTTTTTCTATAGAAACAAAATTTTGAGAAAACTTTCTATAGGAATGAAATTTTGACAGAATTTTCTATAGAAATAAAATTTTGGCAGTATTTTTTATTTAAATAAAAATTTAACCAAATTTTCTATAGAAATAAAATTTTGACAAAATTTTCTATAGAAATAAAATTTTGGTCAAATTTTCTATAGAAATAAAATTTGAACAAAATTTTTTATAGAAATAAAATTTTAACCAAATTTTACATAGAAACAAAATTTTGACAAAATTTTCTACAGAAATAATACCTTGACAAAATTTTCTATAGATATAAGATTTTGGCAAAATTTTTTATGGAAAGAAAATTTTGACCAAATTTTCTATAGAAATAAAATTTTAACAAGATTTTCTATAGAAATAAAATCTTGACAAAATTTTCTACACAAATAAAATTTTAACAAATTTTTCTATAGAAATAAAATTTTGACAAAATTTCTTATAGAAATACAAATTTGACAAAATTTTGACGACTTTTTCTGTAGAAATAAAATTTTTACAAAACTTTCTATAGGAATAAAATTTTGACAAAATTTTTCTATAGAAATAAAATTTTGGCAATATTTTTTATATAAATACAATTTTAACAAAATTTTTATATAAATAAAATTTTAACAACAATTTTTATAGAAATACAATTTTGACCAAATTTTCTATAGAAAAAAAAAAATGTTTACAAAATTTTCTATAGAAATAATAATAATAAACATAATTCGAATTATATTTAGGATAGCAAAAAAATATTGCCTACTTTTCGGCAAACCTAAAAAATATTGTGGAAATCGAAGGTCAATTTCCAGAATTTCTTCGTTTAATATATTTCATAAAAAAAAAATTAAATTAAATTTCCCAATACAGAGGGTAATATCTTCACTTCCTGGTGGACATACATATATGAATAATCCCATATGACCCTAAAAAAGGACATTGTCATTTTGTGTGAATTTTATACCAATAAGAATAATAGAAATGAAAGCAAATAGAAAAAATTTAAAAACGATTTCAATAACTAAGCATTATATTGACCATTTTGTTGTTGTCAACAATCCAGGAGCATTGCACTTAAAATGCCTGTCTGCAAATACTGGATATGTTTTCTTCATTGAACCATAACTAATATTAGCAGCGTTTTATTTTCAAATTGCAAATGTTTTCAAAATTAAAAATTAATTTAATTTTGTAGTTGCTAAGGAATACAAAGACTCAATAAACATAATACGGATAAAAATTGTGGAATAACAAAAATTATTGCCTACTTTTGGGTAGACATAAACAATTTAATGTGGAAAATGGAAGTTCCGGAATTCCGTCCTTTATTAGACCATACTAAATATACTCTAATTCCCTGAATTTTAATAAATTGCATGAGATTTCACAATTTTGGAATTACAAAGTTATTGCCTACTTTTAGGCAAACACAAAAGAATTCGATGGGGGAATTGAATTGAATAATCGAAAATTGATAATAAAAATACCACGTTCAATGTTTATTTAATTATTCACTATGAAGTATATAAAAATATCCAGTGATATTTGTCTATTGTTCCTCAACTATCTGTCCGTCTGTCTGTTGTCATAATGCTAGTAATTTCATTAAGTGTTCAATCAGGCTGTATTCCAAAAAATAATCAGCTTTGTAGATTTTTTGATACAGTTATAAGTTCACACAAAAATTTTTTTCTGATTCAATAACGAAATTAATTGATTCAATTATTTTTATTATTGAAATGCCTTCAATCACAGAAATGATAGTATCAATTAAAAAATTAATTGATCCCATTAAAAAATTAATTGATACTATTAATTTTGTGATTGACTTTTGTTTCTATTAAAAAGTTTGAATCTATTACATTTTAATTTGAATTTTAAAAATTCAATTAAAATTTTAATTGGAAAAATTTTCGTGAAATTTCTTTTCTGTGCTAGCCCATCTCCCAAATTGACTTCTGCAGAAATTCGATATTGACAAAGTATTTAAATATTGGATAAAAAAAATAAATATATATTGGCATTAAAAGTCATTATTCAATTTAATTTAAACCTTGTCTCTCTTTGGACTTTTACATCAATTTAAAAAAATCAGCTTGGGTAAAACATAACCATTATGAGAACTTTGTGATTTCCCAACATTGCTTTGCCACAGATCCATAAAAACTGTATAGTGAACTATTATAAATCAAAGCATAAAGCACTAGCGTTCAATGTCCTTTTTCTCACAGGAACACATAGGAAATATTGAAAGAAATAAAAAAAGAACGAAAAATTCAACTATGAGCACAGATGAAAAACCAATAGCAAATTCTTCACTTTAATCATGTCTAGCAACCGTCTGGGTATTCGTCGACATGAATGGATGCCATCACGGATTCTGAGTGAAAAAGAATGAAATGCAATGACAAACACTATGATAGCATTGAATCAATGTTATCTGCGGGCAATGCTATAAATAACTCAATCATTTTTTTTGTCACAGGAAAATTTATTAAGTTTTTTTTTAAACACTATAACATGAAAAATATCTGTTATTGTTTGCAAGTATATAGTGTTCTTTGCCAGTGCTAGGTAAATGTTTTGTTGCCAACAATAATGTGTTTGGGAAAATGGAGAATAATAATTTATTTGTCAATGAATGTAGATATAACAAAATAAATTAAAGATAATATCAAATATAAATTACCAGACGGATGGTTGACAGTTTTTCTGCTTATAAAATACATTTGCAATGGTGGTTGTTAAAAAAAAATTAAATTTCAGCCTTAGCATATGCAAAGGTTTTTAAATTGGTTCTTTATGTCGAGGGGCATCAATAGATGCAATATCCGTGATGGTGCAAAATATTTCGCCTAAAAGTATGCAATTTTATTTTAAAAAATCCAACTTGATTAAAACTTCGAATAGTTGAATGATAGCAAACGAATATGGTGCATACCTTAGGGATGCAATTTTTTCCTCTAAGGTCAAATATTGAAACGTAAATTTGTTAAATTTTTGAAAAATGAAAAATAAATTTTTAAAAATTAAACAAATCGATAAATCGACCTTTCGATTATTATAATCACTAGAAAAGTCCTAGCACAATTTAAAAATGTATTGCGTACTTTAGGGAAGCTATCTTTTATCTAAAAATCGAAAATAAGAAAGGTCGAATTTTTCCAAAATTAGAAATAGAAAATTCTACATTTCAAAATTCCAAATTTCGATTCTTATAATCACTAGAAAAGTCCTAGCACAATTTAAAAATGTATTGCATACTTTATGGAAGCCATCTTTCATCTAAAAATCGAAAATAAGAAAGGTCAAATTTTTCCAAAATTAGAAATAGAAAATTATACATTTCAAAATTCCAAATTTCGATACTTATAATCACTAGAAAAGCCCTAGCTCAATTTAAAAATGTATTGCATACGTTAGGGAAGCCATCTTTCATTTGAAAATCGACAATAAGAAAAGTCGAATTTTTCCAAAATTAGAAATAGAAAATTCTACATTTCAAAATTCCAAATTTCGATACTTATAATCACTAGAAAAATCCTAGCACAATTTAAAAATGTATTGCATACTTTAGGGAAGCCATCTTTCATCTGAAAATCGACAATAAGAAAGGTCAAATTTTTCCAAAATTAGAAATAGCAAATTCTACATTTCAAAATTCCAATTTTTCTAAAAATTCAAATAGGCGTAAGATACTCATTACAATCCCTATTAATATAGATTTAAAAATATGTTGCATACTTTAGCGATATCGATTTTTCATCTATAGTTAAAAATTAAAACGTTAATGTATTCTGATATTGCAAAATGAATACACAGATTTTTCAAAATATGAAAAAAATCCAAAAAGGCGACCTTTATATTCTCATTATAAATACTGGTGAAATCTTAACACAATGTTAACAACGTATTGCATACCTTAGGGAAGCCATCTTTCATCTAAAAAACGAAAATAAAAAAGTCGGAGTTATAAAAAAATTTACTTTTCAATTTTTTTTATAAAATTCCAAATTTTTATGAAATTTCAATTTTTTTTTTAAATCCCAATAGTCGAATGCTACTTATTATAATCCCAAGCAATATAAATTTAAAAATATGTTGCATACTTTAGCGATACAAATTTTTCATCTATAGTCAAATATTAAAGAGTCAAATTTTATAAACTTTGTAAATATTATAAAAAAAAAACATTTTTCCAAATTTACATTTTGTCAAATCGACAGGTCGAACTTTTGATTCCCATTATAATAACCAGTAAAGTCCTAATGCATTTTAACAATTTATTGCATACTTTAGGCAAGCCATCCTTCATCTAAAAATCGAAAATAAGAAAAGCCGAATTTTTCCAAAATTGGAAATCGAAAATTCTACTTTAAAAAATTCCAAATTTTTTAAATATTCAAATAGGCGTAAGATGCTCATTACAATCCCTAGCAGTATACAGATTTAAGAATGTGTTGCATACATTTGAGATGCAGATTTTTCAACTAAATTCAAAGTCATATTATTAAAATTATGAAAAATGATAAAAACCAAAATTGGAAATCGAAAATTCTACTTTTAAAAATTCCAAATTTTTAAATATTCTAATAGGCCTAAGATGCTCATTACAATCCCTAGCAATATAAGAATGTGTTGCATACTTTTGATAAGCAGATTTTTTTCTGATTCAATCATGAAATTAATTGATCGAATTAATTTTTTAATTGAAATGTCTTCAATCACAGAAATGATAGTATCAATTAAAAAATTAATTGAAGATCAATTAAAAATTAATTGATCCAATTAAAAAATTAATTGATACTATTAATTTTTGTGATTGATTTTTGTTTCAATTAAAAAATTTTTTGATTCAATTAAATTTTTAATTGAATATTTTTTAAAACTCAATTAAAATTTTAAGTGGAAAATTCTGTGTTCATTAAAAATTAAAACTGTTATATTGACACATCAATCTTATTTTTTTTTTGAAAATGCCAAAAAGTATGCTTTAATAAATCTCCATTATTTAAGAACTAAACACTAAACGAAATAACTAAACTGAAGGTAAAAATTAAACCAACGAAATTGAATATGTTATTTTAATTAAAACTGATATTATGAATAATCAACTTAACTGTTTTTACAAATGCCAAAAAGTAGGCTTTATTAGATCCTAAAATCATACTACATTTTTTTGGAATTCACAAAAATTATGTTGCCCCATTCATGTTCTTATATATTTCAGAAACAAATTGTACCATAAATTTTAATATATTTTTTAAAACTTAACCAAGTTTTAAAATGAAAACTGATATCATCCTAGATTTTTTGCAATCTCCAAAAAGTATGCTAGAAAATATCTTCAAAAATTTCAGAAATAAATATTTACAATATTTTTTTATTAATTCTAGATTTGATATTTAAAACTGTTTTTTATGTTTATTTTTATTGAGTCTTTTTTTGTGAATAATACAATTAATTTCTACCTTAGATTTTTTGCAATCTCCTAAAAGTATGCTCTAAAAAATCTTTAAAAAATTCAGAAATAAATACTTATAATTTTTTTTAATATTTACTTTAGTTTTGATATCCAAAACTGTTTTTTATGTTTATGTTTATTGAGTCTTTGTTTTCGTGAATGATATAATCATTTTTTTTTTGAAAACACCCAAAAGTATGCTCTAATAAATTCCCTAAATATTTCAGAAATAAATTAAACAAGACAAATAAAGTCAAATAGAAATTTTAAATGCTATAAAATGCTATACACATTATAAAATTAAAAATAACGAAATAAAAAATTCTTTGAATCTAAAAGTGTGATGAATAATTTAAACTTCCATCTGTTCAATATGAGAACTGAAATATGAATTGAAAAATGTGTCATTTTACTATGCACAAAAAATCGCAAAGGGAACAGCGCATCAATATGTACAATTGATAGATTTTAAATGCATTGAAAGGCAACATATCAAAAGGAAACGTAGTGGTTATGACTGTGGTTCAGTGGATCTCCAGCCATTTTGGCCACATTTGAATGGCTAGGCAAACAAACTTCAAACAGCATTCATAAATCAAAAGGCCTCAGAAAAAAAAAATAATAAAATATACAACAAGTGAAAAAGTAAAAAGAGAAGCAGTGTCACATATCCCCTTTTCCTAAAAAAACACAAACGAAGATAAAACCAAATTATGGACAAAACCATGATGCTATGTGAGGATAACCAACAACAGCAACGTTTGCGTAAAAACAGTTGTTCTCCACCCACCACAAGTCTTCAGCAACAACAGCAACATTCACATACACATTCATCACAACAACAGCATCATCATCATCACCAGGACTCCATGATGATGACAGTCCTTCCGAATTCCACAGTGAACACAACTCTCGAATTAAGCCAAACAATCACAAATGGTTCCATAAATAGCTGCGGCGGCAATGGCATTACAAACGCCAGCAATATAGGATCAGCAACGACCGTAAATTCTATAGGGGTGGGAGGTAATAAAAATTTGCATATTGCCAACCATTCGAATTGTTCGTCGGTGAACTCATCACCCTCGAAAGTCTTAACAACAGCCACGGCGGCATATCACCATCAGCAACACCAACTGCAACATCAGCTACAACATCAGCTGCAACATGGCCATGGCCATCATGCTGCTACTCTGCAACACATCCATCATTCGCCTCAACAGCATCCGGCTATTGTCAATTTAAAACAATGTTCAGCGGGTAATGTGGGCGGTGGCACGGGTACGGGAGGTACTGGTGGGGGTAGTGGTCCTCAGTCATGCTGTGGGTCAGGTTGTGTCAGTGGCTCCTCGACACCTCCATTACATCATCACACTTTATATCCTGGTGTTTTGATGGGTTCCGGTTGTTATAGTGCCAGCGGCCCAAATTCGGTAGTCAACTCTCCGGCCATGGGAAGACGTAAACGTTTCACCAGTAGCTCTTCGAACTGTTCGACGCAATTCAATAATAACTACACGGGATTGGATGTTGAATCGTTGGATGATATGTTGAGAAAGGTAAGTTATTGGAAATTTAACCAGGAATTAAAGTGTAATGATTGGTATGTAAAGCCGCAATATCGGTAATTTATAGATTACAAATCGTTGCATACTTTAGGGATGGGGGAGTTTTTATCTCAACTTTGCATACCTTTGTAGTAAAATTTTCATCTGCTTGTTTTCCCCCTTTAAGGAGTAAAGATAAATACACCCTCAAAAAAATCGCTTCTGTAACATATGCTCCAAACACATTTTGCTGCAAGCATATATATCTTCAGGATTGGTCCAAACAAAATATTGTTTGAATTGTTCAAACATATTATGCTTCACCTTAGGGCATACACTGGTAGAAAAAAATTTTAATGAAATTTTTTGTGTGTGGATATATTTTTAAGGCGCCAATTGGTTACTTCCATTATTTTCCTTGCAGCATACTCTCTAGGTCTCTCTCTAAACATATATATGTTTATAGGCTATTTCCAAATTAATTTATGTTTGCATCTAAGTATATTATATTTACAAACTGTTTATGTCCCAAGCATAATATTAACATATACGACCCAAACATGTTATGCTTGTTTATGAACATTATATGCTTGCACTCAAAAATATTGTGTTAAAAAATTTTAGTTCCAAACATATATTATTTACACCCAAACATATGAAAAATAGACTTTTTCGTCCGTGTAGGGAGACGATTCTTCTGCAGTCTCTTATATTGGCCCTTGCCATTGCTGTGAGTACTAAGATTTTCAAGCATACAACGCTTATCTTAATTCATCACAAATAATTTTCTCCTCTCCAGATATTACGTCGAAATTCTTCTGATTGTAAACACCAAAAGTGGACAATATTATTGAGACGTTGGCTAAATTATCAAATTTAAATTAACTTCTCGTTAATTTTTTAAATCAACCTCTCTTTAATTTTGTTGAATTTTTTATTTGGCACATGTCACATGAAAGAATATCACCACAATTTTGCTTATTAAAATTTTAATTCAATTTTCAAAAAATATTCAATTAAACATTTACTTGATTAAATTAATTTTTAATTAAAATAAAAATCAATCAGAAACATTAATTGGCTTAATTGATTTTGTAATTAATTTTGGTAACTGATATTATCATTTCTGTGATCGAAAATATTTCAATTAAAAATGTATTGGATTAATAAATTTCGTTATTGCAGACAAAAAAATTATTTTCTTGTGCTGCACACAAAAAAAAATTTTCTGATTCAATCACGAAATTAATTGATCCAATTAATTTTTTAATTGAAATGTCTTCAATCACAGAAATGATAGTATCAATTAAAAAATTAATTGAAGGTCAATTAAAAAATTAATTGAAGGTCAATCAAAAAATTAATTGGTCCAAGTAAAAAATTAATTGATACTATTCATTTTTGTGATTGATTTTTGTTTCAATTAAAAAATTTGTTGATTCAATTAAATTTTTAATTGTATATTTTTTAAAACGCAATTTTAATTTTAATCGTAATTTTTTTTTGTGTGGTCTCCACTTCTAAGAAATTTCATTGCATAAGTAATATCGTTAAATTATAAGTACAAAAAATTATGCATAATTTAGGGCCAAGGGATTCTCAGCTAAATGTTGCATATTTTAGGGATTCAGTTAGCACACTTCAGGAATTTTCGTTGTTTTTTTATACCCTCCACCATAGGATGGGGGGTATATTAACTTTGTCATTCCGTTTGTAACACATCGAAATATTGCTCTAAGACCCCATAAAGTATATATATTCTGGGTCGTCGTCAAATTCTGAGTCGATCTGAGCATGTCCGTCCGTCCGTCCGTCCGTCTGTTGAAATCACGCTAACTTCCGAACGAAACAAGCTATCGACTTGAAACTTGGCACAAGTAGTTGTTAGTGATGTAGGTCAGATGGTATTGCAAATGGCCATATCGGTCCACTTTTACGTATAGCCCCCATATAAACGTACCCCCAAATTTGGCTTGCGAGGCCTCTAAGAGAAGCAAATTTCATCCGATCCGGCTGAAATTTGGTACATGGTGTTAGTATATGGTCTCTAATAACCATGCAAAAATTGGTCCACATAGGTCCATAATTATATATAGCCCCCATATAAACCGATCCCCCGATTTGGCTTGCGAGGCTTCTAAGAGAAGCAAATTTCATCCGATCCGGCTGAAATTTGGTACATGGTGTTAGTATATGGTCTCTAACAACCATGCAGAAATTGGTCCACATCGGTCCATAATTATATATAGCCCCCGTATAAACCGATCCCCCGATTTGGCTTGCGAGGCCTCTAAGAGAAGCAAATTTCATCCGATCCGGCTGAAATTTGGTACATGGTGTAAGTATATGGTCTCTAACAACCATGCAAAAATTGGTCCACATCGGTCCGTAATTATATATAGACTCCATATAAACCGATCACCAGATTTGACCTCTGGAGCCTCTGGAAGACCAAAATTCATCTGATTCAGTTGAAATTTGGTACGTGGTGTTAATATATGGCCTTAAACTCCCATGCAAGAATTTGTCGAAATGATTTTATTTTTTAGGCTTCTAGAATCCGTAGCTTTTTTCTAATATGCCTGAAATGAGAAATCTAGAGGTATTTTAGGACCTTAAATATGAGAGCCGAAAATGGAGTGTAGTGATCCATGTTTTGGTTTGTCTTCCAAATAGACCGATCTCCCGATTTTACTTCTTGGGCTTTTACAAACCATAGTTTTTTTTTTTCAAATTTGCATGAAATTTTAAATCTAGAAGTATTTTAGATACATAAAGAGGTGTGCCGAAAATAGTGAATATCGGTCCATGTCCATGCACTGATAATGAAAATTGCTTGAAACTGAATTATAGTTTCCATATTTTACTTCTGGTAATCATTTAAATAATGGTGGTAAAAATCTACAGATGTTAGATTTTAAATCAAGGCGTTATTTCATCGTTTTCTTGCACACTTGCACACGATGTTTATGATTCCTCTAAAACTCAAACAAATATGGTTCTTATAAATCCAGAATCTGATCTAGTCTTCATAGGTAAAATCTTTGAATTTATCTTCGGGAAGTGTACTGGTTGAACTGATCTGCTTGTCATCAAATCCCCCTAAAATTTTCACAGGAAACTACAATATTTGATTCATGGTGGTGGGTATCTAAAATTCGGCCCGGCCGAACTTACTGCTTTATATACTTGTTTTTAAATAGGCTTGTGATTTTTTTTTTTTTTTTTGAAAATTTTGCAAAATCGAAAAATCGACTTTTAATGTTGGACAAAACCAGTACAAGTTTATTCGAATCTTTTCATATTGAAAGGGCAATCGAAAGAAGCGATTCTCCTTTCAATATGATAGCATTTTAATAAGCGCAAATGTTGAAACAAAAAACAAGTACATACGGCCGAAAGTTCGGCCAGGCCGAATCATGGATTGCGTAGAAACTTCTACGAAAGACTGTCATCCACAATCGAAATACTTGGGTTGTGGTATCTTAAAACTTCTTAACATCGTTTTCTAAATTGTGAGTTATTTAGTCCATACGTGGTATATATTAGACAAAAAAGTTATGTATAGTTATGTCTACAAATAATTACGAATCGATATGGACTTTTTGCACGGTACGTAGAGAGCCAGAATTGAAATATGGGGGTCGCTTATATGGGGGCAATATACAATTATGAACTTGATATGGACCAATTTTTGTGTGATTGGAAATCGATTTATCTGAGGGATATATATAACTATAGACCGATATGGACCTAGTTAGGCATGGTTGTTAACAACCATATACTAACACAATGTACCAAATTTCAACTCATTCGGATGAAATTTGCTCTTCCAAGAGGCTCCAAAACCAAATCTCGGGATCGGTTTATATGGGGCTATATATGATTATGGACTGATATGGACCACTTTTGGCATGGTTGTTAAATATCGTATACGATCACCACGTACCAAATTTCAAGCAGATCGGATGAATTTTGCTTCTCCAAAAGGCACCGGAGGTCAAATCTGGGGATTGATTTATATGGGAGCTATATATAATTATGGGCTGATAGGAACCAATTCCTGCATGGTTGTTGGATACCATATACTAACATCACGTACCAATTTTCAACCGAATGGGAAGAATTTTGCTCTTCCAAGGGGCTCTGGAGGTCAAATCTGGGGATCGGTTTATATGGGGGTTATATATAATTATGGACCGATTTCGACAAATTCTTGCATGGGAGTTTAAGGCCATATATTAACACCACGTACCAAATTTCAACTGAATCAGATGAATTTTGGTCTTCCAGAGGCTCCAGAGGTCAAATCTGGTGATCGGTTTATATGGGGTCTATATATAATTACGGACCGATGTGGACCAATTTTTGCATGGTTGTTAGAGACCATATACTTACACCATGTACCAAATTTCAGCCGGATCGGATGAAATTTGCTTCTCTTAGAGGCCTCGCAAGCCAAATCGGGGGATCGGTTTATACGGGGGCTATATATAATTATGGACCGATGTGGACCAATTTTTGCATGGTTGTTAGAGACCATATACTAACACCATGTACCAAATTTCAGCCGGATCGGATGAAATTTGCTTCTCTTAGAAGCCTCGCAAGCCAAATCGGGGGATCGGTTTATATGGGGGCTATATATAATTATGGACCTATGTGGACCAATTTTTGCATGGTTATTAGAGACCATATACTAACACCATGTACCAAATTTCAGCCGGATCGGATGAAATTTGCTTCTCTTAGAGGCCTCGCAAGCCAAATCGGGTGAACGGTTTATATGGGGGCTATATATATTTTATGAACCGATGTGGACCAATTTTTGCATGGTTTTTACAGACCATATACTAACATCATGTACTAAATTTCAGCCGGATCGAATGAAATTTGCTTCTCTTAGAGGCCTTGCAAGCCAAATTTGGGGGTACGTTTATATGGGGGCTATACGTAAAAGTGGACCGATATGGCCCATTTGCAATACCATCCGACCTACATCAATAACAACTACTTGTGCCAAGTTTCAAGTCGATAGCTTGTTTCGTTCGGAAGTTAGCGTGATTTCAACAGACGGACGGACGGACGGACATGCTCAGATCGACTCAGAATTTGACCACGACCCAGAATATATATACTTTATGGGGTCTTAGAGCAATATTTCGATGTGTTACAAACGGAATGACAAAGTTAATATACCCCCATCCTATGGTGGAGGGTATAAAAAGGTAGAGCTCAAAATGTTCGACAGTCAATTTTTTTAATTTTTTTTAAAGGTAGCAATATTTGTCCTTTTTAGCTTTTAAAAAATTCAATTGTTTGAAAAGATAATCTTGTGATTCTCATTAAAATTTTTAGTAGAGTTTTAATATAGTTTATAGATTTAAAATTAAATAATTTATAGACTAAAACTATATTTAAAAATTTGGGGAAGCAGTCTGTATTATAACCACAAATCTCGAAAAAAAAAATAATCGAAAAGTCAGAATGACGATTTTTTAAATTTTGTAAAAGTAAAAAAAAAGTCTTATTAAATTTACAGACTAAAACTATATTTAAAACTTTGGGGATGCAGTCGGTTTTATAACCACAAATCTCGAAAAAAAAATAATCGTAAAGTCAGAATGACGATTTTTTTTAAATTTTGTAAAGGTCAAAAAATCTTCTTTTACAATTATTATTTTTTAAATTTTGAATTTGCTTGAAATCACTAGTTTTAACATATTTCATCTAAAAATATGTTGCATACTTTGGGGATGTTGGTTGATTTTTCTATGGGCTGTAAGTAAGACATTTGTTAAATTAAAAAAATCGAAAAATCAATTTTTTGAAAATTTTCGATATGCCGAAAGTCTATCGTTTGAATATCATTACAATCCTTATTGTCACATTATTGCAAATTATAGTTTTCTTCATGTAAATTTATAGATTTCAAAATACTTGGGGGTGCTGATTTTTCATTTGAAAATCGAAAATTCAAAAAGTCCATTTATTGACAACTTTGAAAATTCCAAAAAATCGATTTTTCCAAATTTGAAAATAAACGAAAATTCGATTTTTAGATTTTCATACAAATCACTGACGAATTTATAACAAAAGTTTATTGGTTTTAAAAGTGTTGCAGTAGTTCTCATCTAAAGGATGCCGGGAATTTTACTACTGTCCTTGTTCAATGTTATCGAAATTCTATTTACAACATTCGAAAATTCAAAAAAATCGATTTTTCCAAATTTTAAAATAGACGAAAAGTTGATTTTTAAATTTTCATAACAATCACGGATGAATTTATAACAAAAGTTTATTGTTTTAAAAAGTGTTGCATACTTTGGGGATACAATAGTTTTAATTTAAAGGACCCCGGGAATTTTATTACTGTCCTTATTCAATGTTATCGAAATTCTATTTACAACATTCGATTCTCATAGAATTCCAATTCTGTTTATTTAATGGCATATGACAGCCTTTCGTCAAGGTTAAAACTAACATAAAATTGAACTACTTATACAAGTCCTTATTGCTAATTCTTGGGCAAATACATATCACACTTGGATGGAGAAAACTTGTGTTAAATACTCTGGGGACTTTTGAATATTCGAAGGAAAATATCTTAGATGTGTTTCGAGAGATTTGATAAAATTTTATTTGTATATATATTGGAGAGATTCTATTTTTTTTTTTTTGGGTCACATACAAATTGCTTGAAGATAACATTTGACAAGTGTCCATCATCTTCGCTGACAACCTTCATAAATTTTAGGGGGTTTCCCAAAAAAATATTTTTGTTTATGGTGGATGATGAAAAAACAACAGAAATATAGAGCATATTGCTTAAGTTTCTTTTCTTCTGTATATCAAGGAAAGTTCAAATGGAATACAATGCCAACAAACTAAAATGAAATGGAAATGTCAACAAAAGTTTAAATGACCTAAAAATCGAGAGGAATAACAAAAAATATATAAAGAAATAAAACAAATTTTTGGTTGCTTGGCTTCCTTCACAGTCGAATGGCAAAAAAGGGACTCTCAGTGGCTTTGTATTTATCTTCTTTCCAAATCATATTCTTGGAAATACTCACCCAAAGATGGATAACGAAATGTCTATTTCTGTTTTCATTCGTTTTGTTTGTTATTGTTGGCTTCTCTTCAATCGTTATTGTTGTTTTTTTTTGTTTTTTGATCTCAGCTTAAAGCCATGCATTGACTAAACTACAAATGTAGCTTAACCAACAGAGGAAAAGTATGCTTGTCAAATTTATTTGGGCAAAGCCCTATAGACTGCAAGATGGTTGGATGTACAGCTGTTTCGGAATTACCACATTCCTCATCAGCATCCTCTACTTGCAGCAAAACTATCAACCAATTATCAGAATAAATTCGGGTAATTCACTCAACCCAACGTGAACTACACTTGAACCTCCCGAAAAAGGGTTTGATAGTCGGCTACTGCCTAAACAAATTTGCCAGCATATCTCTTTTCCTTTGCCAAACTCAAATCATCGATTTGTATTTTCTTTTTTGTTATTGTTTAAATAAATAGTAGGCCAAGAAACATGGCATACTTTTAGGCTTAAAACTTAAATACAATAGTGATAAATTGGTGTCTAAGAATTTCCGCTTCATCACCGCCACCCGCCTTTTTCTTGTTAGATGTGAGACAATTTTTGAAAAGAAAACTTCACAAATAAAGTGAGTCAAACAACACCATAAAGAAAAACTTTTTTCATTTTTTGTTGTTGTGTTTTTCTTGGCTGCTTTCTGTGTGTTTTTTCCTTAAGGTCCTCATATTTAATAGGATGTTAGATTTTGTTTTATTTTTATTTTTTTTTTCACAGACCAGGGATAAAAAGAAAACTTTTTGATGTGTAATGAAAGCTGTATAGAAATTGCCAAAAAAACACACACACAAAACCTTAAGAAAAACTATTTTACTAATAATGCCTCAAATGCTAGCAATTTGAAGGAGAGTCACATATTCCGGAAAATAAATTTTGCCCTTCATTTTCATTTCATTTAACCTTGTTTTGGACTGACCATCTCTTTTTTTTTGTTTTTTTTTTTCAAAAGAATTTTTCTTGAATTTTGGCCCTTAAATTTTCTTTTCATCTAAAGAAAAAGAACTAGGGGTTTCCCTTTGGGTTTTTGGGATTATTTAGCACGTTGTGCAATTTTTGTTTTCTTCATAAGAGTTTCCATTTGTCGGATTTTTTCTTGTTAGTTGTCGTTAGATTTTTTTCTCCTCAACTTCTTATGCTTCTGGTATCTGGAGTATTAATCCTAATTGAAGTCAAATCCCTTTGGATGCTATCAACGCATTCAGATCCCTTCCCCCCAGTACCATTCTAAAAGTATGCAGTAAATAGTTGAAGTGTAACAATGGTTTGTGCAAAAACAAAAAATAAACCCTTTTTTCATAGTTCGTTAGCCGGTTATTTTTTTTTGTGGTAGTTTTGTTTTTGTTTTTTCTTTCGTAACCTTAACATGATTTTCGATTTTTTTTGAAGTTCTTTTTTTTCTTTATTTTTACTTTTGGCACAAAGACGTCCAGATACCTCTATTGCCTCTAAGAAAATTATCTTAGTTTATTTTTTGTTTTGAATCGTTTTCGTTGTTTTCTTGTTTTGGGCTTTTGAGTTTACTGATTAGCTTTCATTTTAACTGAGGATATTTTCGAGAATAATTTACGAGCTTTGGGATGGAAGTAGAAAGTAGAAATTAAAGCTTGTATTATAGAAGAAAAGTGAAAATATTGGTTTGGAAATTTGATGAAGTATTGATTTGTCCCATATTGTAAAAGAATATATTTGAGACATGCTCTCCTACTATGCAATTGTCGTCGGGGGCAAACACGTTTAAGAAAAGGCTTCCTTCCCAATATGGGTCTTGCATTAATTGTAATTATTCGATCGCCTAAAATTATACCTCACTCCCCCAACTAGTTTTATACAACCAAAGATCTTAAACAAATAGAAATTTATTTTTAAACAGATTTATTTGTAATAACTAAACAAGTATAAACGGCCGTAAGTTGGGCCAGGCCGAATCTTATGTACCCTCCACCATGGATTGCGTAGAAACTTCTACGAAAGACTGTTATACACAATCGAATTACTTGGGTTAGGGTATCTTAACTCGTTTTCTAAATTGTGAGTTAGTCCACACGTGGTATATATTAGACAATCAATATGACGAATCAATATGGATTTTTGCACGGTACGTAGGGAGCCAGAATTGAAATATGGGTGTCGCTTATGGTATGGACCAATTTTTGTGTGATTGGGGATCGATTTATCTAAGGGCTACATATAACTATTGACCGATATGGACCCAGTTAGACATGGTTGTTAACGGCCATATACTAGCACAATGTACCAAATTTCAACTGACTCGGATGAAATTTGCTCATCCAAGAGGTTCCAAAACCAAATCTCGGGATCGGTTTATATGGGGGCTATATATGATTATGGACTGATATGGACCACTTTTGGCATGGTTGTTAAATATCATATAGTAAAACCTTGTACCAAATTTCAATCAGATCGGATGAATTTTGCTTCTCCAAAAGGCACCGGAGGTCAAATCGGGGGATCGGTTTATATGGGGGCTATATATAATTATGGACCTATTTCGACCAATTTTTGCATGGGTGTTTGAGGCCATATACTAACACCATTTACCAAATTTCAGCCGGATCGGATGAAATTTGCTTCTCTTAGAGGCTCCGCAAGCCAAATCGGGGGATCGGTTTATATGGGGGCTATATGTCATTATGGACCGATATGGACCAGTTTCTGCACGGTTGTTAGAGACCATATACTAACAGCATGTACCAAATTTCAGCCGGATCGGATGAAATTTGCTTCTCTTAGAGCAATCGCAAGCCAAATTTGGGGGTCCGTTTATATGGGGGCTATACGTAAAAGTGGACCGATATCGACTAATTTTTGCATGGTTGTTAGAGACCATATACTAACACCATGTACCAAATTTCAACCGGATCGGATGAAATTTGCTTTTCTTAGAGCAATCGCAAGCCAAATTTGGGGGTCCGTTTATATGGGGGCTATACGTAAAAGTGGACCGATATGGACTATTTTCGACACACATCTTTATGGTCCTAAAATACCTCTAGATTTTAAATTTCAGGCAAATCGGATACAATATACAGTTTCTAGACGCCCAAGAAGCAAAATCGGGAGATCGGTCTATATGGCGGCTATACCAAAACATGGACCGGTGGGCACCATTTTCGGCACACCATTTTATGGTCCTCAAATACCTCTTGATTCTTAATTTCAGACAAATTGGATAAAAACTACGGTTTTTATAAGCCCAAGACCCAAAATCGGGTCGGTTTATATGGGGACTATATCAAAACTTGGACCGATAGAGCCCATCTTCGAACTTGACCTGCCTGCAAACAACAGACAGACAGACAGACGGACATGCTTATATCGTCTCCGAATTTTTCCCTGATCAAGAATATATATGCTTTATATAGTCGGAAATCGATATTTCGATGTGTTACACACGGAATGACAAACTTATTATACCCCCATCACCATTCTATGGTGGTGGGTATAAAAAAGCCGATTAAATAGGTACAGTAATCCCTCGATTTACGTCGTCTCGGTTTACGTTGTTTCGATTTACGTCGTCAAATTTTTTGTTCCATCAAACTTCGATTTACGCACTGAAAAAACAGTGAACCCACCAAGGAGAAAACTGTCGGCTAATTTAGAAAATTTTTAATATTTGTAGAAAATATTAACTAAACAGCATTACAAACGTTGGCATCATGCCGATGTCATAAAAATAAGTAAATATTTTTCGACAAATTCAAGAAAATTTATTAGACATAACTAAGTTTTTTCACATGTTAAAGAAAATTTTGTAGTTTGAAGGAAAAACTTGGAGTTCAAAGTTGCAAACATGTCTTTAGTGACATACGAAGTTCATGATGGACGCATTTTTGGTAAAATTTACCAATTTAAAGAAATTCTGAACTATTTTGTGGAAGACACGAATTTAGTTAATCTTTATGCTTCATTTGAGTATAGTTTTTCCTCGGTTTTAGTTAATTTAACTAACGTACACAAACAATTATTAGAGCAAAGGAAACTTTCTCCAAACATAATAATTCCATGAACTAAAATAAAGTTAAATTGGCTTTAGTGAAATAGAGAGTTCACTTTTTTTTGAGTGCGTCGTCGATTTTTTGCCCACTTTATGAGAAACGCCTTCCATATATAACCTAAGTATCAACGATGATGATGGAATCGAATCATGTTTTTCTGAAATTTTTACCGAAATTACTAAATTACTTTTATTTTTGAAGTTTTTTCTTATGAACACGCACATACATTAGAGGTGTGCACGTGACACGAAATTGTCGTGACTCACGAAAATTTTCGTGACTCACGCGTGAGTCGTGAGTCACGCTCATGGCAACGGCGTGAGTGTGCGTGAGCGTGATTAACAAACCAAAATGTTGTGCATGAGCGTGAGTCACGAAAATATTATCTTCGTGAGTGTGCGTGAGTAAAGATTTACGCTCACGAAAATAATCCTTCTCACCAACATAAAACGCTTAAGAGTTAAATTCATTTACAATTTTAGTGACACCTGGGATGTTAAGAGTGTAATAACGCTCTCGATTTTAATAATGCTCATGTTTTCAGACGCGTCGCTAAGGTAAATTACTCAAAAAATTGTTCGTGAGTCACGACATTTTTCGTGAGTCACGGTATTTTTCGTGAGTCACGACATTTTCGTGCGTGAGTGTGCGTGAATACAAATTTTCTTTTCGTGAGTGTGCGTGAGCGTGAGTCCTACAAACAATATAGTGCGTGAGTGTGCGTGAGTAAGATTTTTCCGTCGTGAGTGTGCGTGAGCGTGAGTAAAATATTACTCACGTGCACACCTCTAACATACATACATAAATGGACTTAGGAGTAAGTATGAGCAATTTTTAATTCGGTTTACGTCGTTTCGATTAACGTCGTCAAATTCCGGAACCAATCACGACGTAAATCGAGCGATTACTGTATATAATTCAGTTTGACAAAATTTTCTATAGAAATAAAAGTTTGACAAAATTTTCTATAGAAAAAAAAATTTTGACAAAATTTTCTATAGAAATAAAATTTTGGCAAAATATTCTATAAAAATAAGATTTTGGCAAAATTTTCTATAAAAATAAAATTTTGACAAAATTTCCTGTAGAAATAAAATTTTGAAAAAAAAGAAATAAAATTTTAACAAAATTTTCTATAAAAATAAAATTATGACAAAATTGTCTATAAAAATAAAATCTTGACAACATTTTTTTCGTAATAAAATTTTGACAAAATTTTCTACAGAAATAAAATGTTGGTAGTTTATTTTTGCCGATATGGACCAATTTTTGTGTGATTGGGGATCGGCTATATATAACTATAGACCGATATGGACCAATTTTGGCATGGTGTTTAGCGGCTATATACTAGCTTAATGTACCAAATTTCAACCAAATCGGATGAATTTTGCTCCTCCAAGAGGTTCCGAAGGTCAAATTTGGGAATCGATTTATATGCGGGCTATATATAATTATGAACCGATAGGGACCAATTTCTGCATGGTTGTTAGAGACCATACACCAACACCACGCACCAAATTTCAACCAGATCGGATGAATTTTGCTTTTCCAAAAGGCACCGGAGGTCAAATCTGGCGATCGGTTTATATGGGAGCTATATATAATTATGGACTGATAGGAACCAATTCCTGCATGGCTGTTGGATACCATATACGAACATCACGTACAAAATTTCAATCGAATGGGAAGAATTTTGCTCTTCCAAGGTGCTCCGGAGTTCAAATCTGGGTATCGGTTTATATGGGGCCTATATATAATTATGGACCGATATCGACCAATTTTGCATGGGTGTTTGAGGCCATATATTAACGTCACGTACCAAATTTCAACTGAATCAGATGAATATTGGTCTTTCAAGAGGCTCCGGAGGTCAAATCTGGTGATCGGTTTATATGGGGGCTATATATAATTATGGACCGATATGGACCAACTTTTGCATGGTCATTAGAGACCATATACTAACATCATGTACCAAATTTCAGGCGGATCGGATGAAATTTGTTTCTCTTAGAGGCTCTGCAAGCCAAATCGGGGGATCGGTTTATATGGGGGCTATATATAATTATGGACCGATATGGACCAATTTTTGCATGGTCATTAGAGACCATATACTAACATCATGTACCAAATTTCAGGCGGATCGGATGAAATTTGCTTCTCTTTGAGGCTCCGCAACCCAAATCTGGGGATCGGTTTATATGGGGGCTATATATAATTATGGAGTAGCACCATGTACCAAATTTAAGCCGGATCGGATGAAATTTGATTCTCTTAGAGGCTCGGCCAACCAAATCGGGGGATCGGTTTATATGGGGGCTATATATAATTATGGACCGATTTTTGCATGGTTGTTAGAGACTATATACTAACACCATGTACCAAATTTCAGCCGGATCGGATGAAATGTGCTTCTCTTAGAGGCATCGCAAGCCAAATTTGGGGGTCCGTTTATATGGGGGCTATACGTAAAAGTGGTCCGATATGGCCCATTTGCAATACCATCCGACCAACATCAATGAAAACTACTTGTGCCACGTTTCAAGTCGATAGCTTGTTTCATACGGAAGTTAGCGTGGTTTCAACAGACGGACGGACATGCTTAGATCGACTCAGAATTTCAGCACGACCCAGAAAATATCTTAGAGCAATATTTCGAAATTATTAAAAATATATAAAATTTATAACTAAACCAATAAACGTGGGTGGCATACCCAGCAAAACATATTATCAAAATATTTTCAATTAAAACAATCATTTAAAAATTTTGTAGATTCATCAATTTTTGTAATTAAAACTAAAAATTGTATCTATTAATTTTTTAATTGGATCAATGGTGATACCCTTTTATCTCTAATTCAAAAAGTGTCCATTAATAATTAATTGGATCATTAGTTTCATGATTGAACAAAAATTTTTTTATCACAAAATATCAAAAACTGGGGCTAAGGTCAATTAAATCACTACTTAAATTATATATTTATCCCTCCCAGAGGAAACATACAAATCCATGTATCCGTTATTAATCCATTTATTAAATTTCAGCATTAAAAAAAAACTTTTGGAAGAGTTTTCTATGTTTGGTAAAGTAAAAAATAACACATTTTCTTCTATTTTGCATTCAAAAAACAAACTCCCCCATATATTCATTAATATTTATTTTTGTTATTATTGCCCCTAAAAATATGCTTTCCATTCACATATATGCGAAAAATATTTAAAATAGTCACACCTTGAAAATAGACTTTAATTTGTGGCTTCTTATATAAACAAAACAAATCTGTAATTCAAAACAGTCTGAAAAAGTCACACACAAAATTTTGCCATTCCACGGCGTCAAGCAGTCTGGCTTAAGCTACTCCTACAAAAAAAGTGCCTAACCAAAGGAAGAAAAACACAAAATAGGCAAAAAAAAAACAACAACAACAACAAGCCCAGCGCGGGTAATAACCCAAAAATCATAACTCATATTGAAAATGGCGAGGTGGGGATTGTTATCCCTTAGAAAAAAGAAAACAATACAAAATTTTTGCATAAACATTGTTGAGGCCTGGCCAAGTTGGTTTGGTTGGTTAGCCGAATGGCAAAAAAAGGCGAAAAAATCAAACCCCAATGATAAATGGCCATGTCAACTCCCACTAATATCCCAATGTCTCCTAGAAGATCAAGCGATGGATATCGTTTCGTTTGTAGTGTTAGCCCAGAAAAAAACTCTTTAAAATAATTTTTGAAAATAAAATCCCAAAAATAGGAATGCCACGTCGCCTGGTGAAACTTGCAAAGTGGAAACATTATATTTGTACAGGCATTTCATGTGTATCCAGGTATAGGGAGGCTTTCGCTTCCCTTGTTTGCTGCCATTTTCAATGTTAATTTCATTTCTGTGTTTTTTTTTTTTGGGATTGTATGCCGCCAGAGACCACCAGCCGTGTTATAAGATTTATGACTTTTCGCCACGCTGACTCTACACAAATTTTCTCTTTTTTCGTTTTTTGCTCCTACTGCCAGGTCATGTCATTCTGTAGAGGTATTTTTGGTGTGGCTAACATTCACCACCTTATGGCCCCCGTCTTTTGTGACATTGTCAAAGGTTCTCGTAACTGTCGCATGGCCATAAAAGAGAGAAAGTGTAATTTTTTCCGGTACATTGTAGTCATGTTGCTCTGTTGAAGTTCCGGGCATTCGAGGCACTAAAGGAGGATCTCAAACCAAGCTCGTTGATATGTTGGACTGGTTCGTGTGCGTTTCTATTTACTATACTCCCCCCGGGGCATGAAAACTTACCGGCAGGCTATGGTGTCACAGAAAACCTTCTTAGCATGTTCCCATTTACTATTGGCTTTCCCTTTCCTGGGTATTTTGTCAGTGTTCTGGCCTTGTTATTGTTGTAGTTGTAGTTGTCATTGGAAAGCGGATACACTTGGCGAATGTCAATTGCAAGTAAAAACCAAATGTTGCCTTAAAGTGTTGACTTTTTTTGTTCTTACTGAATATCCTAGTATCAATTGCTTGAAGCCATGATAGGGATATACAGGGGTAAAATGTTTTTTTTTTTTTTTTATTTGGGGCAAGTTTCTAGAGAGGTTTTGTATGAGTTGGGAATTGCAAGAAAGTTTAACAAAATTTCATTTAACAAGTATATACGGCCGTAAGTTCGGCCAGGCCGAAGCTTATGTACCCTCCACCATGGATTGCGTAGAAACTTCTACTGAAGCCGATGGCAAGGTATCTTAAAACTTCCTAACACCGTAATATATACCACATAGTCCATACGTGGTATATATTAAACAAAAAAGGCCGATTAAATACGTATATAATTAAGTTTAAAGTTTCTATAGAAATAAAATTTTGACAAAATTTTCGATAGAAGTAAAATTAAAATTTTGACAAAATTTTCTATAGAAATAAAGTTTTAACAAAATTTTCTATAGAAATAAAATTTTGTCAAAATTTTCTAAGAAATAAAATTTTCACAAAATTTTCTATAGAAATAAAATTTTGACAAAATTTTCTATAGAAATAAAATTTTGACAAAATTTTCTATAGAAATAACATTTTGACAATGTCTTCTATAAAAATAAAATTTTGGTGGATTATTTTTGGCTCGAGTGGCAACCATGATTATGAACCGATATGGATCAATTTTTGTGTGATTGGGGATCGGCTATATATAACTATAGACCGATATGGACCAATTTTGGCATGGTTATTAGCGGCCTTAGACTAACACCTTCTTGCAAATTTCAACCGGATCGGATTCTCCTCCAAGAGGCTCCGGAGATCAAATCTGGGGAACTGTTTATATGGGGGCTTTATATAATTATGGACCGATATGGACCAATTCTTACGTGTTTGTTAGGGACGACATTCTAACACCATGTTCCAAATTTCAACCGGATCGGATGAATTTTGCTCCTCCAAGAGGCTCCGGAGGACAAATCTGGGGATCGATGTATATGGGGGCTATATATAATTATGGACCGATATGGACCAATTCTTGCATGGTTGTTAGAGACCATATACCAACACCATGTACCAAATTTCAGCCGGATCGGATGAAATTTGCTTCTCTTAGAGGCTCCACAAGCCAAATCGGGGGATCGGTTTATATGGGGGCTATATATAATTATGGACCGATGTGGAGCAATTTTTGCATGATTGTTAGAGAACATATACTAACACCATGTACCAAATTTCAGCCGGATCGGATGAAATTTGCTTCTCTTAGGGCAATCGCAAGCCAAATTTGGGGGTCCTTTTATATGGGGGCTATACGTAAAAGTGGACCGATATGGACCAATTTTTGCATGGTTGTTAGAGACCATATACTTACACCATGTACCAAATTTCAGCCTGATCGGATGAAATTTGCTTCTCTTAGAGCAATCGCAAGCCAAATTGGGGGGACCGTTTATATGGGGGGCTATATGTAAAAGTGGACCGATATGGCCCATTTGCAATACCTACGTCATTAACACCTACTTGTGCCAAGTTTGAAGTCGATAGCTTGTTTCGTTCGGAAGTTAGCGTGATTTCAACAGACGGACGGACGGACGGACATGCTCAGATCGACTCAGAATTTCACCACGACCCAGAATATATAATCTTTATGGGGTCTTAGAGCAATATTTCGATGTGTTACAAACGGAATGACAAAGTTAATATACCCCCATCCTATGGTGGAGGGTATAAAAATGAAATTTTAATAACATTTCCTATAAAAATGAAATTTTGTTAAAATTTCCTAAGAAAACTTTACAAAATTTCCTGTAGAAATGAAAATTTAGCAAAATTTCCTATGAAAATTAACTTTCGATAAAATTTTCTTAGACAAAGAAATTTCAACAAAATTTCCTGTAACAAAGGAATTTTTAGATAATTTGCTATGGAGTTTCCCAACACAAAATTTCCTGTAGAAATGAAAATTTAACAAAATTTCCTATGAAAAAACTTTCGATAAAATTTTCTTAGACAAAGAAATTTCAACAAAATTTCCTGTGACAAAGGAATTTTTCGATAATTTGCTATGGATTTTTCCAACACAAAATTTCCTGTGGAAATTACATTTTGACAAAATTTACTACAACAAAGAAATTGGGACAAAAATTCCAGGCGAAAAATACTTTGAAGAATAATTCCTCTGAAAATGAAATTTGGCCAATATTTCCTATAGAAATGAAATTTTGACAAAATTTTCTATGGCAAAGAAATTTTGACAAAATTTCATATAGAACTGAAATTAAAAAAAAAAAATTCCATTAAACTGCAATTTGTACAAAATTTCTTATAGAAATAAAATTTTGACAAAATTTCCTATGGCAAAGAAATTTTGACAAAATTTCATATAGAAGTGAAATTTTAACATATTTTCCATTGAACTGGAATTTATACAAAATTTCTTATAGAAATGAAATTTTGACAAAATTTCATATAGAACTGAAATTTTAACATATTTTCCATTGAACTGAAATTTATACAAAATTTCTTATAGAAATGAAATTTTGACAAAATTTCCTATGGCAACGAAATTTTGACAAAAGTTCATATAGAAATGAAATTTTGACACAATTTCCTAGGGCAAAGAAATTTTGACAAAATTTCATATAGAACTGAAATTTTGACAAAATTTCCTATGGCAAAGAAATTTTGACAAAATTTCCTATTGAAATGAGATTTTAACAAAATTTTCCATGGAACTGAAATTTGTACAAAACTTTCTTATAACAGTGAATTTTGACAAAATTTCCTTTAGAAATGAAATTTTGAGAAAACTTTCGACAGTATTGAAATTTTGACAAATTTTCCTATGGTAAAGAATTTTTGGCAAAATTTCCTATGGCAATTAAATTTTGAAAAAATTTTCTATGACAAAGAAATTTTGACAAAATTTCCTATGGCAAAGAAATTTTGTCAAAATTTCATATAGAACTGAAATTTTAACACAATTTTCCATTGAACTGACATTTGTACAAAATTTCTTATAACAGTGAATTTTGACAAAATTTGCTTTAGAAATGAAATTTTGAGAAAATTTTCTACAGTATTGAAATTTTGACAAAATTTCCTATGGTAAAGAATTTTTGGCAAAATTTCCTATGGAAAATAAATTTTGACAAAATTTTCTACTGAACTGAAACAACCTTTTCCATACACCCAGAGAAGGAATATTATCACCTCAAACATGTTTTAAGAGCAAAATGTTATTTTTGGGTCGTGACCATGTAACATGGTTTTCGCCACCATGTTAGTTTCTCGGAAATCATGTATCTGATTTCGGCAAGCATGTCATATTTGACGAGAAAATAACATTTTAGTGACAAACATGTTACATGGTCACCATACAAAAATAACATTTTGCTCTTGAAACAAGTTTGAGGTGATCATATTCCTTCTCTGCCTGTAGAACTGACATTTTTAAAAAAATTAGTTTAAAAATTTAATATTGGCTACATTTCCTATGACAAAGAAATTATTACAAAATCTCCCATAGAAAATAAATCTGGAGAAAATTTCTAACAGAATTGAAATTTGGATACAATTTCCATCTTTGTTACAAAATTTCCTATGGCAAAGAAATTTTCACAAAATTGCCTATGCTAAACCAATTTTGACAAAAGTTGCTATGGCAAAGCAATTTTCACAAAATTTCTTATAGAACTGAGAAAATTTCCCATAGAACTGAAATATGAAATTTTGAGAAAATTTCCTATATAAAGTTTAGTGAAATTTTCTATAAAAATTAAATTTAAATAATTTTTTTTATACAAATGAAATTTCGACAAAATTTCCTCTGGCACACAAAATTTCCTGTGGCAAAGAATTTTTCACTAAATATCCTATTGCAAAGAAAATATTCCAAAATTTCCTAGAGCAAAGAAATTTCGCAAAGAATGATGGCAAAGAGATATTAACAACATTTTCTATGGCAAAGAAATTTTGACAAAATTTCCTATGAGATGAAATTTTGCGAAAATTTTGAAATATGAAATTTTGAGAAAATTTCCTATATAAATTTTAGTGAATTTTTCTATAAAAATGAAATTTAAATAAATTTTATATACAAATGCAATTTGGACAAAATTTCCTCTGGCATACAAAATTTCCTGTGGCAAAGAAATTTTCACAAAATTTCCTATTGCAAAGAAATTTTGCCAAAATTCCCTATAGCAAAGAAATTTTGCAAAGAATGATAGCAAAGAAATATTAACAAAATTTTCTATGGGAAAGAAATTTTGACAAAATTACCTATGAGATGAAATTTTGCGAAAATTTTGTATAGAAATGAAATTTTCACAAAATTTTCTACGACAACGAAATTTTGAACAAATTTCCTATGGCAAAGAAAGATTGACAAAATTTCCTATGGAAAGACATTTTGATAAAATTCCCTACGGCAAAGAAAGTTTGCTAAAATATCTTGGGGTATAGAAATTGTACCGACATTTCCTATGGCAAAGAAATTTTGCTAAAATATCCTATGGCAAAGAAATTTTGACAAAATTTCTTACGGCAAAGGAATATTGACAAAATTTTCTATGGCAACGAAATTTTGACAAAATTTCCTATCGACATAAAATTTTGCGAAAATTTGTATAGAAATGAAATTTTGACAAAATTTCCCAAGCTAAGAAGTTTTGAAAAAACTTTCTTATCGGGATGATTATGAGAAAATTTCCTATGGCAAAGAAATTTTGACAAAATTTCTTACGGCAAAGGAATATTGACAAAATTTTCTATGGCAACGAAATTTTGACAAAATTTCCTATCGACATGAAATTCTGCGAAAATTTTCTATAGAAATGAAATTTTGACAGAATTTTCTATGACAATGAAATTTTGACAAAATTTCCCAAGCAAAGAAGTTTTGAAAAACTTTCTTATCGGGATGATTATGAGAAAATTTCCTATGACAAAGAAATTTTGACAAAATTTCCTACGGCAAAGGAATATTGACAAAATTTTCTATGGCAACGAAATTTTGACAAAATTTCCTATAGACATGAAATTTTGCGAAAATTTTCTATAGAAATGAAATTTTGACAGAATTTTCTATGAAAATGAAATTTTGACAAAATTTCCCAAGCAAAGAAGTTTTGATTGATGATTATGAGAAAATTTCTTATGACAAATAAATTTTAACACAATTTCATACGACAAAGAAATTTTGACAAAAATTCGTATGGCAAAGAAATTTTGACAAAATTTCCTACAGAGATGAAATAATGACACAATTTTCAATGCAAAGGAATTTTGACAAAAATTTCCTATCCTGAAATTTCGATATTTTTTTTAATTGACAGTGTGACAAATTTTGCAACGGCAAAGAAATTTTGACACAATTCCCTATGGCAACGAAGTTTTGACAAAATTTCCTATGGTAAAGAAATTTTGACAAAATTTTCTATAGAGATGAAATAACGACACAATTTTCTATGGCAAAGGAATTTTGACAAAAAATTTCCTATCCTAAATTTTGAAAAAATTTTCTATGGCAAAGAAATTTTTACAAAATTTCCTGTGGCAAAGAATTTTTGTCGACATTCCCTATGGCAAAAAAATTTTTGCCAACATTTTCTAATGGCAAAGAAATTTTGACAAAATTTCCTTTGGCAAAGAAATGTTTGCCAACATTTCCTATGTCAAAGTAAGTTTGACAAAATTTCCTATGAAGAAAATTTGCCAAATTTCCTATTAAGAAAATTTGTAAAATTTTCCTATGGGAAAGAAAATTTTCCAATATTTTCCATGGGAAAGAAATTTTTCACAAAATTTTCTACAGTATAGAAATTTTTCCAGGATTTCCTATGGCAAAGAAATATTGAGAAAATATTCTCTTGATATGACATTTTGCAAAAATTTTGTATAGAAATGAAATTTTGCTAAAATTTCCTATGGCATAGAAATTTTGCCAAAAATTCCCTATGGCAAAGAAATTTTGCTAAGATTTCCGATCGATATGAAATTTTGCGAAATTTTTTTATAGAAATGGAATTTTGACAAAATTTTCTATGGCAAAGAAATTTTGACAAAAATGGCAAAGAAATTCTAACAAAATTTCTTAAGGCAAAGAAATTTTGAAAAAAATTTCCTATCGACATGAAATTTTGCGAAAATTTGTATAGAAGTGATATTTCGACAAAATTTTCTATGACAATGAAATTTTGACAAAATTTCCCAAGCAAAGATGAAACTATAGGAAAATTTCCTATGACAAAGAAATTTTTACAAAATTTCATACGGCAAAGAAATTTTGACAAAAATTCGTATGGCAAAGAAATTTTGACAAAATTTCCTATAGAGATGAGATAGTGACACAATTTTCAATTCAAAGGAATTTTGACAAAAATTTCCTATCCTGAAATTTCGCGAATTTTTTTTAATTGACAGTTTGACAAAATTTTCTACGGCAATGGAATTTTGACAAAAATTTCCTATCCTGAAATTTCGCGAATTTTTTTTAATTGACAGTGTGACAAATTTTGCAACGGCAAAGAAATTTTGACACAATTCCCTATGGCAACGAAGTTTTGACAAAATTTCCTATGGTAAAGAAATTTTGACAAAATTTTCTATAGAGATGAAATAACGACACAATTTTCTATGGCAAAGGAATTTTGACAAAAAATTTCCTATCCTAAATTTTGAAAAAATTTTCTATGGCAAAGAAATTTTTACAAAATTTCCTGTGGCAAAGAATTTTTGTCGACATTCCCTATGGCAAAAAAATTGTTGCCAACATTTTCTAATGGCAAAGAAATTTTGACAAAATTTCCTTTGGCAAAGAAATGTTTGCCAACATTTCCTATGTCAAAGTAAGTTTGACAAAATTTCCTATGAAGAAAATTTGCCAAATTTCCTATTAAGAAAATTTGTAAAATTTTCCTATGGGAAAGAAAATTTTCCAATATTTTCCATGGGAAAGAAATTTTTCACAAAATTTTCTACAGTATAGAAATTTTTCCAGGATTTCCTATGGCAAAGAAATATTGAGAAAATATTCTCTTGATATGACATTTTGCAAAAATTTTGTATAGAAATGAAATTTTGCTAAAATTTCCTATGGCATAGAAATTTTGCCAAAAATTCCCTATGGCAAAGAAATTTTGCTAAGATTTCCGATCGATATGAAATTTTGCGAAATTTTTTTATAGAAATGGAATTTTGACAAAATTTTCTATGGCAAAGAAATTTTGACAAAAATGGCAAAGAAATTCTAACAAAATTTCTTAAGGCAAAGAAATTTTGAAAAAAATTTCCTATCGACATGAAATTTTGCGAAAATTTGTATAGAAGTGATATTTCGACAAAATTTTCTATGACAATGAAATTTTGACAAAATTTCCCAAGCAAAGATGAAACTATAGGAAAATTTCCTATGACAAAGAAATTTTTACAAAATTTCATACGGCAAAGAAATTTTGACAAAAATTCGTATGGCAAAGAAATTTTGACAAAATTTCCTATAGAGATGAGATAGTGACACAATTTTCAATTCAAAGGAATTTTGACAAAAATTTCCTATCCTGAAATTTCGCGAATTTTTTTTAATTGACAGTTTGACAAAATTTTCTACGGCAATGGAATTTTGACAAAAATTTCCTATCCTGAAATTTCGCGAATTTTTTTTAATTGACAGTTTGACAAAATTTTCTACGGCAATGGAATTTGGACACAATTCCCTATGGCAACGAAGTTTTGACAAAATTTCCTATGGTATAGAAATTTTGACAAAATTTTCTATAGAGATGAAATACCGACACAATTTTCTATGTCAAAGGAATTTTAACAAAAAATTTCCTATCCTAAATTTTGACAAAATTTTCTATGGCAAAGAAATTTTTACAAAATTTCCTATGGCAAAGAATTTTTGCCGAAATTTGACAAAATTTCCTATGAAGAAAATTTTCCAAATTTCCTATTAAGAAAAGTTGCTAAATTTTACCATGGGAAAGAAAATTTTCCAGTATTTTCTATGGGAAAGAATTTTTTGACAAAATTTCCTACAGTAAAGAAATTTTCCCAGGATTTCCTATGGCAAAGAAATATTCAGAAAATATTCTCTTGATAGGATATTTTGCAACAATTTTTTATAGAAACGAAATTTTGCGAAAATTTCCTATGGCAAAGAAATTTTGGCAAAATTCCCTATGGCAAAGAAATTTTGCCAAGATTTCCTATGGCAAAGAAATATTGAGCAAATATTCTATCGACATGAAATTTTTTGGAAATTTTGTATGGAAATGAAATTTTGACAAAATTTTCTATGGCAAAGAAATTTTGACAAAACTTCCAATGGCAAAGAAATATTGACAAAATTTTCTATAGCAAAGAAATTTTGACAAAACTTCCAATGGCACAGAAATTCTAACAAAATTTCTTACGGAAAAGAAATTTAAAAAAAAAATCCTACGGCAAAGAAATTTTTTACAAAATTTCCTATGGCAACTTAGACAAAATTTCCCATAGAGATAAAATTTTGACAAAATTTCCTATAGAGATGAAATTTGGGATAATTTTCTATAGAAACGAAATGTTGACAAAATTTCTTATGGCAAAGAAATTTTGACAAAATCTCCTACTGCAAAGAAATTTGGACAAAATTTCCTATGCCAAAGAAATTTTGACAAAATTTCCGATAGAAATGAAATTTTTTTAAAGATGCCTATAACGCAGTGTTGCCCATGTATAAAGGTCAAAATCACATTTTGTTGAGTGTATTTATTTTAAATCTCTACTAATTCAAAGATAACAAATTTAAAATCTTTTTTCATTCCATTTCAATTTTCGCCCTAAATAATACATTTGACTTTTCTGTTTACATATATTTCCCATTGCGCCTAAAAGTCTACCACAAAATAATTCCATTTTATTAAAAATATCAACAACAAATCTCTACAAAACTTAATCTCAATGGAGCTAAATATCCTGCATACGAACATATAATGAATGACATCAAACGATATGGCCACAAACATCGAATATAATAACAAAAATTTGAAATAATTTCACAAAATAATGGACGTATGTTGGTTTTTTGGGTATGTTCGGCAAAGAGGGGAGAGAGTGATTTGAATAGAATTATATAGCCTAAAAGACCATTAGAAATGTGAAAACTAACACAAAAATGCCTATAAACAGTTTTCGTTAGTTTGTAGGCTGCTAAGCAAAAACAAAAATTAAAACCAAAAAAAAAAAAAATGTGGTTGTAAAAATATGCAAATATATGCACCATTCATAGTATGAATGACTGTGAGTCTACATTTTGGTCTGATAATAACAATTTTGTATGCATACCTGATTGGAGGTCATAAATCTTTGAAATGTTAGACACATACACAGTTCCTATACACAATGGGTTATTCAACAAAAACTATAGCATACCATCAAGGGGTTTGAGTGAGTGTGTGTGTGTGTGTTCGATAGGGGCAATGTGATATATTGCATACATTTTGGCGTCAAACGAAAAAAACATGCAATATTAAAGTTAAATATGCATTAGGAATGTTACCATTTGGAGAATTTCGTTTAATTTTTTGGGAGGGCTTTTGATTCCACAACCCGTATAGATTTTTAAGCCAAAATGTTTTTTTTTTTTTTTGGTTAGAAATATATCCATTTTGTTAGTGTCCATTGGCATTTGGTGAACTTAGAATATCTTTGGAATTCTTGTGATAATTTTTATGAACATGTGTATATATGAACGATAACAAAAAAAACAATATGAATTTAATGGACATTTTTATTTTTATGTGTATCTTTTTCACTCCATTGTTGGTGTTATTGTCATTTAACGCCTCTGGTTGCTCGTTATGGGATTGGTTGCCAGCCAGAAAATTGTCAATTGTTTTAGTTTAAGTCTGTCTCTGTGAGTACCGCAACCATTTTGTCATTTCGCTATATAACTGCCACAGCCTAACCTCCCTATGGTCGTGTGAGTTCATTAGTTCATTTGTTTGTAGCGGTGTACGGTTTTTTTGGTTTGTGCGAAGGAGGACGAGGAGAAAGTAACATGTGTTCTATTTGGGGGGTTTTTTGGCCATATGACTGTGTAACCAAAAGCTCCATTCTAGAGCTCTTTAGTTTGGGGAATTCCTTGTAGTTTCCATGCCCCCTTCCTATGCCATTTGCTTTCCCCAAGCTCTGTTTCGTTTCCGTTTCCTATTATTGTTATTGCCCGTATTTGTCGTCGCTGTCGTTTTTATTTGTCTGCTTCCCATGTTTGTGCCTTCCGTTTTAATATATGTTAAGACAAGGTGTTGATCAATGGTTTTTATGATACTCATTAAAATATTGACCTAAGGGAGCCCTAAAAGTAGGCTATAATTTGTCGTTTTTTTTTTTTATTACCTTTGCTTTGTATAGATGTTGTGAGTCGCAATTTGGCAACGATTTTGAGGGGCTTAGCCAAGGACTACGAAAACTATTTGCTTTGGAATCAGAGTAGAGAATATGTCATTAGAATATTTGTTGTACCTTTGGGAAATTCTCAGGAAAAAAGTAAAAAAAAAATATTTTTGGAAGATGGATACCATTGTTCTAGGCATGGCTAATTATTTGCAAAAGTGTGTTCTATGAGTATGTGAAAATAGGCAGATTTGTACGTAATTTTTATTTTGTTTTTCCATGGCAAAGAAATTTGAACCAAATTTCTTACTGCAAGCAATTTTGTCTATTTTTTTTTAGTAAAGAAAATTTGTCAAAATTTCCCATGGCTAAGAAATTTTAGCAAAGTTTCATATGACAAAGCAATTTTGACGAAATTTCTTATAGAAATGAAATTTTGAAAAAATTATCTATAGAAATGAGATTTTGAGAAAATTTCTTATAGAAATTGAAATTTTGAAAAAATTTCCTATAGAAATGAAATTTTCTTATAGAAATGAAATTTAAAAAAAAATTTTCTATAGAAATGAAATTTTGAGAAAATTTCCTATAGAAATGAAATTTTGACAAAATTTCCTATAGAAATAAAAGTTTAAGAAAATTTCTTATAGAAATGAAATTTTGAGAAAATTCCCTATAGAAATGAAATTAAAAAAAAAAATCCTATAGAAATGAAATTTTGACAAAATTTTCTATAGAAATTAAATTTTGACAAAAAATTTCCCATAGAAATGAAATTTTGACAAAATTTCCTATGGCAGAGAAATTTTTACAAAATTTGCTATGACAAAGAAATGTTGAAAAAATTTCTTATAGAAATTAAATTTGGACATAATTTTCTATAGCAATGAAATTTTGCAACAATTTGCTATAGAAGTGAAATTTTGACAAAATTTCCTATAGAATTGAAATTTTGAAGAAATTTTCTATAGAAATGAAATTTCAAGAAAATTTCCTATAGAAATGAAATTTTGAGAAAATTTCCTATGGCAAAGAAATTTTGAGAAAATTTTCTATGGAAAGACATTTTGACAAAAATACCTATACGAAAGAAATTTTCACAAAATTTCCAATAGCAAAGAAATTTTCAGAAAATTTCATATAGAAATGAAATTTTGATAAATTTTCCCATAGAAATGAAATTCTGAAAACAATTTTCTATAGAGATAATTTTTTGACGAAATTTCCTATAGAAACGAAATTTTGACAAAATTTTCTATAAAAATGAAATTTTGACAAAATTTCATATAGAAATGGAATTTTGACAAAATTTCCTATGGTAATGAAATTTTGCGAAAATTTCCTATAGAAATTAAATTTTCAGAAAATTTCCAATTATCAGAATAAACTCAGGCAGTTCATTAAACCCAACAATGAACCACACTTGAACCTTCCGAAATTAAATTTTGAAAAAATTTTCTATAGAGATGAAATTGTGACAAAATTTCCTGTAGAAATGAAATTTTGACAAAATTTCCTATAGACATGAATTTTTGACAAAATTTCCTATGGAAATTAAATTTTCTATAGAAATGAATTTTTGAAAAATTTTCGCATAGAATTGAAATTTTTAAAAAATTTCCTATAAAAATGGAATTTTGACAAAATTTCGTATAGAAATGAAATTTTGACAAAATTTCCTATAGGAATGAAATTTTGAGAAAATTTCCTTTTGAAAAAAATTTTCTATGGGAAAGAAATTTTGACAAAATTTCCTATAAAAATGAAATTTTAAGAAAATTTCCTATAGAAATGAGATTTTGAGAAAATTTCCTATAAAAATGAAATTTTGACAAAATGTCCTATGGTAATGAAATTTTGACAAAAATTCCTATGGTAATGAAATTTTTACAAAATTTCCTATAGAAATGAAATTTTGAATTTTGTCAAAATGAAATAGAAATGAAATGTTAACAAAAATTTCTTACAGAAATTAAATTTTGACAAAATTTCCTATAAAAAGGAAATTTTAACAAAAATTTTTATAGAAATAAAATTTTGACAAAATATCCTATAGAAACGAAATTTTGACTAATTTTTCTATAAAAATCAAATTTTGACAAAATTTCATATAGAAATGAAATTTTTACAAAATTTCCTATAGAAATTGAATTTTGACCAAATTTCCTACAGAAATGAAATTTTGAGAAAATTTCCTATAGAAATGAAATTTGTACTTGCCGTTAACTCCACAATACTTGTACATCTCGAATCAAAACTCTGTATTCTCCATTTTGCTGGTTGGACATTAATATTTCCTATGACGATTAGCTATCATTGAATATTGCTCAAAAAGTATCCCCATTTAATTCGATTACTGACCACGAAAACCCCTCATAACTAGTTTACTAGTTTCACTAATAATTCTAACAACTTGCCCTATTTTAAATTGGCTCGAAATGGTAAACAAACTTGATACATGCCTCTTGAGTTTTTTTTTTCGAAATTCTCATAGCTAATTATGAAACTCCCAAAAGTATGCACTAACTTTTAAAGAGAAAAAAAGAAACTTTTGCATAACAGGTTACCGTATTGTAATTACATCTTAGCTGGGGTATTTTGCATTTACCACTAGATACTGCGCTATGCTCTGGGTTTTCATTCTCAAAAGTTTTACATTTGCATATTTTAGTCGCTTTATGAGAGTGTTGCATACTTGTAGGGTTGCAACACCTGTATACCAAGTAGAACAACATTGAAATTTGGAGCATTTCGTTTCAAAAACTAGCGGTTATTGTACTCATATATTGAGTTGGGTTGCTCTATCATTTTATTAGTGATAATGAACTCGAGCAATATGTTGCCATTGCCATAACTGGTGGTAGATGGTTTTTCACATAGAACCGTGGTGGAAACCATACGCTGGTAGTTCAACCCAAACCCAAAGTAGATAAAATGGAGTGCCACTAACGACGAAGTAGGTACATTCAACCGGCAAACCATCTAAACTCAACCAGCTAATGTGTACGCAAATTTTGTTTGCGTTCTTTTGGGCGCTTCGACTGTTTTTTTTTTGTTTTTACTGTCATTTCAAAGTTTACGCTAGACCACAGATGCCGTAACGGTTACTCCTGTTTGGCAGCAAACAACAGGGCGTAAAATCACCATTGGACAAACGAAAGGATGATTAAAAAAAATTGCAAAAATTCCAATAAAGCCCAAGCCCGAGTAGACTCAATAAACAAATGGTGAGATAATGGCAAATGCCTGAGTGCTATGGCTGGGAACAATAGGTGCCAGCTTGGTCAGATTTGATCACGCCAGAGCGAACTTATTGGAAAGGTACGAATGAATGGTTTTTACCGCAATGCTGGTCGCGAGCTGCTAGATGTTTCTTTTGTTAGTCAAAGCCACCATTAAGGTGTGCAATGCATTTGTGGTTTCGATTTGTGCTTTCAATGCACCACGTAGAACAAGGAAACATTTGCCAAAAATTGATGCCAAGATTGAAATGAATGAATGACAGACTTTTGCTCTAACGTTTGAGTTGCTTAAATGAAAATCCGATTAAACACAGAAGAAATGCAAGCATCAGCCCAAAGATAGGCAGCAGTTTTTAATTGAACCAGCCACATATGTTATGCAATGAAAGACTAAGGCAAATGAATAGTTAAGAGTTGAAGACAAATGAATAGCTATGGATTTTGATGTATGCAAAAGTTTGCCTTTATTTGGCGATTTAATTTTGGTTCAATAGATTTTCAAGTATAGTTGGGTAAAAAATCAAGTTTTTAAGGATCTTAAAGATCCAATTTAGAATTCAGGGCATAGTGGTAGCTTATGGTATCATCAGTTTCGAAAATCGTAATAGGTACCTGTTAAGCTAATACTCAAATCAGAAGTATTTTCGAATTTGGTCATTCCATGAGTACCCCAGCCCTGAAGTTAACAACCCTATGGATGACATTATCACAATGGACTGAATAGTCTAAGTGAGCCTGAATCTTAATCGGGCTGCCACTTTAACCTAACCTTTAACCTATGGATGACATCATATTTCTTTTAATGGTGGCTCGTTACACCATCACACTTGATATTCGTAATAGGTATCTATTAGAGCAACACTAATAAAACATCGAATAAAAAAGCAAATCTGATTCACTTGAAAACTTAAGGCCTAACACTTGGCTATTGGCCAAGTTGGTCATCTCAGTACAACTCCGGCTGACAAGTTGACAATCCAGTGGATAGTATCATATTTTTTCACAAGATGGTTTGTCACTTTACCACATTCGAAATTCGTTATATTATCTTTACTAAAATTTAATCTCTTCTTGGTCATCGCCCAATTTGATAGTTTCAGTAGAACTGGGTTTATTGAATCATCACACTTGAAATTCGTAATAGGTAGCTACTAAGGTGTCATTCAAATTGAAAATTGTTCCCATTAATAAAAGCTCTAGCGTAATCTTTGGAACCAACTTTTAGCAGTTTAACATTTTACTAATTTCGGAAGGGACCTGAGGTCGTAATAGGTTCCTATTAAGGTGTCATTCAAATTGAAAATTGTTCCCATTAATAAAAGCTCGTATCTTCTTGGTCATTGTCCAATTTGGAAATTTCGGAGAAACTTGCCCCTGAAGTTGTCAACCTAGTGGATGGATGGGTGGCTTGAAAAAGTGTAATAGGTACCTACTAATTTCGCGCTTAAATCAAAAAGTATTTAGATTATTAAATAGTCATTGCCCAATTATAATTCTAGCTTAATCTTTGGAACCAACTTTTGGCCGTTTAACATTTTAATAATTTCGGAAGGGACCTGAGGTCGTAATAGGTAGCTACTAAGGTGTCATTCAAATTGAAAATTATTTCCATTAATAAAAGCTCGTATATTCTTGGTCACTGCCCAATTTTTAAATTTCGAAAAAACTTGTCCCTGACGTTGCCAACCTAGGGGATGGAAGAGTGGCTTGAAAATTTGTAATAGGTTCCTACTAACGTCGCGCTTAAATCTAAAATATTTAGCTTATTAAATAGTCATTGTGCAATTATTACTTCTAGCGTAGTCTTTGGAACCAATTTTTGACCGTTTAACATTTTAAAAATTTCGGGAGGGACCTGAAGTCGACAATCTCATTTGAATGTTGTCAAATTACCAGAAACATTCGAAATTCGTAATTGGTAATAAATAACACTAATACAGAAATTATTCTGATTGAAAAGCACGTCTATTCTTGGTTAAAGGTGAGTATTAAGTTCGAGTTTAGCCGCTAAAAACGTCATTTTTTCACGATTACTTTTCTTTAATCGTCCATTTTAAGGAATACAAACTTTGTGAAAATTTGCTTTGGGATATTCCCCATCAAGTTATAATGAAATCTGCAACAAATATGTATAATTTCATGCATTTTTCTTACTGATTTAGTTTTCACTTTAGCTATTTTAGCGGCTAAACTCGAACTTAATACCCACCTTAATGGTTAAATTGGTAACTGCAGCCGAAATCAGAGGACCTACCTCTTGGCCATTGCCCAAAGCCACACTTGAAGTTCATCATAGGAGATAATCAAATAAAAAATTATTCCCATTACTAAAAGAACGTCTATTTTTGTGGTAACTTTAAAATTTATAATTTTAGTAGAATGATTGGCTGGTTGACCCCCATTCAAAATTTCGTCTGCATGGTAACTTGTACTTTCACACTCAAAATTAGTAATAGGTAACACTCAAATTAAATTAAATTATTCTCACTTAAAATCACATCTCTTCTTAGTTATTTCCAAAATTGTTAACTTCAGTGGAAAATGGGGGCCTGCCTCTTGGCCATTGCCAAATTTGGACATTTCAAAAGAACATCGAACCAATATGATACGATTGCTTCAATTTTTTCACATGGTGGCTGTTTGCAATACTCCATTAGAAATTCGTAGTAGGTGCCAACTACACTCCCATTCAAAATTATTTCCATTAATAAAAGCTCTCCTCTTTTTTGCTCATGTCCAATTTGGTAGTTGCTAAAAAAACCTGGCCCTGAAGTTTACAATCTAGTGAATGGAAGGATGGCTTGCTGTATACCGACATTCGTAATTTGTAATAGGTTAGGTGGCAGCCCGATGTATCAGGCTCACTTAGACTATTCAGTCCATTGTGATATCACATTGGTGAACTTCTCTCTTATCACTGAGTGCTGCCCGATTCCATGTCAAGCTCAATGACAAGGGACCTCCTTTTTATAGCCGAGTCCGAACGGCGTTCCACATTGCAATGAAACCACTTAGAGAACCTTTGAAACCCTCAGTAATGTCACCAGCATTACTGAGGTGGGATAATCCACCGCTGAAAAACTTTTTGGTGTTCGGTCGAAGCAGGAATCGAACCCACGACCTTGTGTATGCAAGGCGGGCATGCTAACCATTGCACCACGGTGGCTCCCTAATTTGTAATAGGTACCCACTGAGGTGACACCAAAATCAATAACTTTTTAGCTTGGGAAAGATTCAATATAGATAGTTGCAAAAAAAACCTGGCCCTGAAGTTTACAATCTAGTGAATGGAATGGTGGCTTGCTGTATACCGACATTCGTAATTTGTAATAGGTACCCACTGAGGTGACACTAAAATCAATAACTATTTAGATTGGGAAAGATTGAATATAGATAGTTGCAATAAAAACCTGGCCCTAAAGTTTACAATCTAGTGAATGGACGGATGGCTTGCTGTATACCGAAATTCGTAATTTGTAATAGGTACCCACTGAGGTGACACTAAAATCAATAACTATTTAGATTGGGAAAGATTCAAATCTTCTTGATCATTGGCCATTTTGTAATTTCAGTAGAAACTTAGCCCTGAAATTAAATGAGAGGGTGACACGAAATTTGTAATAGGTACCTGATAGGTGAGACACTAAAATCAAAAAACAAATTTGGTAATTTCAGTTGGAATATTAAGGCCAACTTCTGCCAATTGCTCAATTTAGTATTTCAACAGAAACGTGGCCCGCAAGATGACAACTTGTTTGTTGACGTCATATTTATTCAATAATCCTCGTAATATGTACCTATTATTGCTAAAGTGAATTTAAGAAGGATCAAAATGGTTTGCAGATATCCGAGAATATGACGATGGTCTAGCCGGTTGGTCTTCCTTCGGGAATTCTGGAAATGGTACTATCTTAAATCGCCATTGAAACCAAGCAGCATCTTGACATCGAAAACTGTGGTAATTGAGACTAGGCCTCAAGCTTTGTTCTTGTGTCCTATCCATAACATTTTAATAGTGCAAATCTTGTGGGGTATAAATAGAACTAAGTTTTTTTTAGTCCCTCACGAGAGAAAATCTTAATATTCTTCATAAAATAAAACTAGCAAAAATTTAAGCATAATTTGGGGGGTTCGTTGTAATTTTAAATTTGAAGCCTATTTTCAGATGATGGCGAAAGTTTAATATGAACAAATACTATTTTTAAATTAAGAACACTTCAAATAGCATGGCGAAATATAATAAAATAAAAATTTTATCATTTCTAAAGCATATTTTCTGGGGTAACCTTCAGTTTTAATTGTGAAGCCCATTAATAGAATTGGGTTAATTTTGAGGGAAAACAAATAAAATTTTTAACTTTAGATATTTCTAGTTTCTAAATCTTTAAATAGCATCAAATTTATAACACTTTGTATTCTTACAAAATTAAAAGCATAGATTTGGGGGGCAATCTTAGTTCAAGCCTATTTTCAGGGGATAGAAAACCTTGACTTAGAATAAATAAATTTTTAACTTTAGATCATTTCAATTTGTAATCCCTTAAGTGGCATCACGAAATTCCACAAGCTAAACATCTTCAAATTCTTAAAAAAAATTGGAAAAATTTAAGCATATTGAAACTAAAGCATATTTTCTGGGGTAACCTTCAGTTTTAATTATGAAGCCCATTAACAGAATAGGGTTAATTGTGAGGGAAAACAAATAAAATTTTTAACTTTAGATATTTCTAGTTTCTAAATCCTTAAATAGCATCCAATTTATAACACTTTGTATTCTTACAAAATTAAAAGCATAGTTTTGGGGGGCCAATGTTAGTTCAAGCCTATTTTCAGGGGATAGAAAACCTTGACTTAGAATAAATAAATTTTTAACTTTAGATCATTTCAATTTGTAATCCCTAAAGTGGCATCACGAAGTTCCATAAGCTAAAAATCTTAAAATTCTTAAAAAAAAAATTGGAAAAATTGAAGTTTTAACTTAGAAGCCTATATTCGGGAAATCGAAAACTATGAGGGAGACCAAATAAATTTTTAGCATGAGATCATTTTAATTATCAGGAAATATCGTAAAAAAATCTTAGTATTCTTAAAAAACAAAAACTTGCAAAAATTAAACAATGTTTTGAAGGGTCACTCTAAGTTCTAATTTTCAAGTCCAATTTCAGGAGATAGAGATATTTTAGGCAGAACAAATAAATTTTGTAATCTTTGATAATTTTATTTACAAACGAAATTAAATAACCTAAGCATCTTAGCATTCTGTATAACAATTTCAAAAATTAAAACATATTTTTGGGGGTCCGTTGTAGTTTTAATTTAGAAGCCTATTTTTGGGAAATCGAAAACTATGAGGGAGAGCAAACTAAATTCTTAGCTTTCTGTATAACAATTTCAAAAATTAAAACATATTTTTGGGGGTCCGCTGTAGTTTTAATTTAGAAGCCTATTTTTGGGAAATCGAAAACTATGAGGGAGAGCAAACTAAATTCTTAGCTTTAGATCATTTTGATTTTCACTATTAAAAAAAATCATAGAATAAAAATGTTATTGTTATTTAAAAAAATTGCAAAAATTACAGCATATTTTTCTAAGCCCATTTTCTGTAAATAGAGAAGTTTGAGGCGGAACTAATAAATTTGTAACCTTAGATCATTTTATATACAACGAAATTAAAGAAACTGAAAATGTAAGCGTTCTGTTAAAAAATGAAAAAATAAAGCATATTTTTGGGGGTCTGCTGCAGTTTTAATTTTGTAGTACATTTTCGAAAAATCGAAACCTTTGAAAAAGAGCAAGTCAATTTTTAATTATCAATGCATATCGTAAAATAAAAATCTTAGTATACATTATTAAAATTACAAAAATTACAGCATAGATTAGGTATTTTTAATTTTGAATGGGCTTCAATATTCAGGAGATGGAGAAATTAAAAAAAAAATAAAATATATCCTTAGCATTAGATCATTTCATTTACAACAAAATGTAACAAAATAAAAATCTTATCTTTCTTTAAAAAAAAAAAAAAAAAACTAAAGCATATTTTGTAGTGTTTTAAGTTGGAAGCCTATTTTCAGGAGACGGGCAGCTTTGATGAAGAACAATTTTGACCATTTTAATTACGACGTAATTTAGTAAAATAGAAATCTTGAAATTCTTTAAAGACATACAAAAATTAAAGCATATTTTAGGGGGTCAGCTATAGTTTTAATTTTGAATCCTATTTTTTGGAAGCCTATTTTCAGGAGACGGACAGCTTTGATGAAGAAAAATTTTGACCATTTTAATTACAACGTAATTTAGTAAAATAAAAATATTGAAATTCTTTAAAAACATACAAAAATTAAAGCATATTTCAGGGGGTCAGCTATAGTTTTAATTTTGAATCCTATTTTCAGGAAATGGAGAACTTTGAGGAATAGCGAATTTATTCTTAACTTTAGACTATTTCAATTACAACGAAATTTAACAACAAGCAAAAATTAAAGCATTCCGAAGTTGGAAACCTGAAGAACTTTGAGGAAGAGCAACTAAGTATAAATTAATTACAACGAATGAATGAACAAAATAGAAATCTTAAAATTCTTAAGCATATTTTGCGGTGTCACCGTTAGTATTAATTTGGAAGTCTATTTTCAGGAGATGTAAAACTTTGATGAAGACCACATTAATTTTTAACTTTAAATCATTTTAATAGATATAATTCAAAATTTTATTTTTTGTTTCATATATTCATTTGTGCCAAATGGTCGACAATTTTCAAAAGTTTTTGGAATTCAAAATTTTCTATTTTCCTTCTACTGTATGCTGGTGATGACATTGCCTTGATGAAATTTTGTGGTTTCTTTGGGTTCGACAAAATATTTGCATGTTCTACAAAAGATAGTCTTGGCGCCTTTGGATATACTCAACTCTCTTCATATTTTAGCTGATGGTAAGAGTATTTGGTGGAAAGTCAAGTGCTTAAAAATATGCAAATTTAATGTGATTTTAATTTGACTGCAAGCTGTCCCCTTGAGTCAAAGACTTATTCGAGACGATACACCATGGCTTTCATGTTAGTCACTCTAGCCATATTCAATGGGTATTGCCAGTTTCCTGTGGCCCATTATGCTGTGTCTATGCTGTTACAGATTTGTAAATGGAGTAAGTGGAAAGGTATATATGCATAAGGATAAAAGGGTATTTAGCCTAAGGGGTCTTTATTTATGCATAATTGTGAAAATTGTTACGTGGTGGTATTCAAACCATATTCAAATGTATGGGAGACCACTTACCACTGAATGAAATCCCAAGTAAAATGAAAGCATATGAAAATATTATGTAAATTTTCCATTCCTTTCAATTCTTTTCCTCCATTGTTCGGGCCCTTGTGCTGCCCCCCTTTTGCTATGGATGCTATACCACGAACAACAACAACAACAAAAGTTTTAATGAATGAGATTTTCTAACGAGATTTGACAAATTATTCAAAATGTTTGCAAAAGGGTGGACTTTTAGGCCATTTGTGATTGCACAAAAGTTTATTGTATGTTTGGTCTTCTAAGGGATGAAGATTTATTGATTTTTTTTTCACTTAAAGAAGATAAACGAAAATAATTATTGAAATGAAATTATTGAATTATTATGAAAGAATTGTTTATTAAATTAATTAATTTTCTTTCTTATTCTTTTGCAGGTATGATATGCTCCCTTTTGGCATTGAAGAAAATAAATGAAAATATGCCTTAAGGTATGTGCAAATAAATTTGAAGAAAATGTAATTATAAAAGAATTGTAGCATACTTATAGGTTGCAGCACATCTTTAAGCTTTTATTATAAAGGGCTTTTGTTCTTTTTTATTAGAAGAGCATTCGCAAAAGAGTTGTAGCATATCTTTCGACTGTAGCAAAGCTATTACAAGAAAATAAGTATTTATAAAAAAAATTGTAGCATATCTTTAGGATGTTGTAAAAATTTTATTTCTATAGAAAATTTTGAAAAATTTTATTTCTATAAAAAATTTTGTAAAAATTTTGTTCCTATAGAAAATTTTGTGAAAATTTTATTTCTATAGAAAATTTTGTCAAAATTTTATTTCTATAGAAAATTTTGTCAAAATTTTATTTCTATAGAAAATTTTGTCAAAATTTTATTTTTATAGAAAATTTTGACAAAATTTTATTTCTATAGAAAATTTTGACAAAATTTTATTTCTATAGAAAATTTTGTCACATTTTAACTTTTATAGAAAATTTTGTCAAAATTTAAGTTCTTTGCCAAAATTTTATTTATATAAACAATTTTGACAAAATTTTACTTCTATAGGAAATTTTGACAAAAGCTTATTTCTATAGAAAATTTTGTCAAACTTTTACTTCTATAGAAAATTTTGTGAAAATCTTATTTCTATAGAAAATTTTGTCAAAATTTTATTTCTATAGAAAATTTTGTCAAAATTTTATTTCTATAGAAAAATTTGACAACATTTTATTTGTATAGAAAATTTTGACAAATTTTTATTTCTATAGAAAATTTTGTCAAATTTTTACTTCTATAGAAAATTTTGTCAAAATCTTATTTCTATAGAAATTTTTGACAAATTTTTATTTCTATAGAAAATTTTGCCGAATTTTTACTTCTATAGAAAATGTTGCCACAATTTTGTTTCTATTGTAAATTTTGTCAAAATTGTATTTCGATCGAAAATTTAGTTAAAATTTTATTTATGTAGAAAATTTGGTAGAATTGTTTTCTATAGAAAACTTTGTCAAAATTTTATTTATATAGAAAATTTTGACGAAATGTTATTTCTATAGAAAATTTTGGCAAAGTTTTATTTCTATAGAAATTTTGTTAAAAGTTTATTTCTAGAGGAAATTTTATCAACATTTTATCTCTATAAAAATTTTGTCAAAATTTTGTCTCTATTGCAAATTTTATCAATTTTTTTTTCTATAGAAAATTTTATCAAAATTTTATTTCTATAGAAAATTTTGTAAAAATTTTATTTCTATAGAAAATTTTGTAAAAATTTTACTTCTATGGAAAATTTTGATAAAATTTTATTTCTATATACAATTTTTTAAAATGTTATTTCTATCGAAAATTTTGTCAAAATGTAAGTTCTTTGTCAAAATTTTATTTATATAAACAATTTTGACAAAATTTTACTTCTACAGGAAATTTTGACAAAAGTTTATTTCTATAAGTCTTGTAAAAATTTTATTTCCATAGGTCATTATTTTTGTTTCTTTAGAAATTTTTGTCAAAAGTTTATTTCTAAACGAAATTTGTCAAAATTTTATCTGTATAGAAAATTTTGTCAAAATTTTATTTCTATGGAAAATTTTGACAACATTCTATTTCTATAGAAAATTTTGCCAAATTTTTATTTCTATCGAAAATTTTGTCTAATTTTTACTTCTATAGAAATGTTGTCACAATTTTTTTTCTATAGTAAATTTTGTCAAAATTGTACTTCGATCGAAAATTTTGTTAAAATTTCATTTATATAGAAAATTTGGTAGAATTGTTTTTTATAGAAAACCTTGTCAAAATTTTATTTATATAGACAATTTTGACAAAGTATTATTTATATAGAAAATTTTGACAAAGTTTTATTTCTATAGAAATTTTGTTAAAAGTTTATTTCTAGAGGAAATTTTATCTCTATAAAAATTTTGTTAAAATTTTGTCTCTATTGCAAATTTTATCAAAATTTTATTTCTATAGAAAATTTTGTAAACATTTTATTTCTATAGAAAAATTTATTTCTATAGAAAATTTTGTAAAAATTGTATTTCTATATGTTGGAAAATTTTGTTAAAATTTTATTTCTATAGAAAATTTTGTAAAAATTTTATTTCTATATGTTAGAAAATTTTGTTAAAATTTTATTTCTATAGAAAATTTTGTAAAAATTTTATTTCTATGGAAAATTTTGATAAAGTTTTATTTCTATATACAATTTTTTTGAAATTTTATTTCTATCGAAAATTTTGTCAAAATTTAAGTTCTTTGTCAAAATTTTATTTATATAAACAATTTTGACAAAATTTAACTTCTACAGGAAATTTTGACAAAACTTTATTTCTATAAGTCTTGTAAAAATTTTATTTCCATAGAAAATTTTTCAAAGGTTTATTTCTTTAGAAATTTTTGTCAAAAGTTTATTTCTAAAGGAAATTTGATCAAAATTTTATCTGTATAGAAAATTTTGTCAAAATTTTATTTCTTTAGAAAAATTTGACAACATTTTATTTCTATAGAAAATTTTGACAAATTTTTTGTTTCTATAGAAAATTTTGACAAATTTTTACTTCTATAGAAAATGTTGTCACAGTTTTGTTTCTATAGTAAATTTTGTCAAAATTGTACTTCCATCGAAAATTTTGTTAAAATTTCATTTATATAGAAGAATTGTAGAATTGTTTTGTATAGAAAACTTTGTCAAAATTTTATTTATATAGAAAATTTTGACAAAATATTATTTCTATAGAAAATTTTGACAAAGTTTTGTTTCTATAGAGATTTTGTCAAAAGTTTATTTCTAGAGTAAATTTTATCGAAATTTTATCTCTATAAGAAATGTTGTCAAAATTTTGTCTCTATTGCAAATTTTATCAAAATTTTATTTTTATAGAAAATTTTTTAAAAATTTTATTTCTATAGAAAATTTTGTAAAAATTTTATTTCTATAGAAAATTTTGTTAAAATTTTATTTCTATAGAAAACTTTGTAACAATTTTATTTATGTAGAAAATTTTGTCAAAATTTTATTTATATAGAAAATTGTGCCTAATTTTTGTTTATACAGAGAATTTTGTAAAAATATTATCTATATAGAAAATTGTGTCAAATTTTTATATCTTTATAAATTTTTGTCAAAAATTTATTTCTAAAGGAAATTTTATCAATATTTTATCTACATAGAAAATTTTTTCAAAATGTTATTTCTATAGAAACTTTTATCAAAATGTTATTACTATAGCAAATTTTGTCAAAATTGTAGTTATATAGAAAATTTTATTTAAACGTCCATAGATTATTATACAAAATATATATTAAAATAGGTTCAAAAATTGTAAAAAAAATAATATTCTAAAAAACTGTAGTACAGTTATAGGCTGTAGCATAATCAATCGACTTTTATACTCATAAAATCTAAATGATTTTATTATTAAAACATACATAAAAGAATTATACCATATCTATTGCCTGTAACACGCATATGGAATATAGCATATCTGGAGGCTGTTAATAAAATAACAAAATAAAGGAATTTCTTCTCCTTCGGTAGTAGATCATTATTTTTTTTTCTTCTTTTATTGGTTTAATTTTCGAGATTTTCTGTGTAAAAAACAAATACAAAAGAAATTTTGTATTTCTGAAAATTTTTTGTTTGCTATTTGTTCATTGGCATATAAGAGACTGTTCACAAAGATCTAAACCCATTCATATGAGGATCTTAATATTTTTTCTTTTCTCGCCTTATTTTATCCTTTTTTCCACCAACTTCTACATCTATTCCCTATATACAGTTGAACTGTAATAGTCCAAAGTTGTTTTTTCTCTTTCTTTTTAATCTTCTTTTTAATTTGGGATAACTCCATATGGCATTTGAACATCTTTAACTGGATGTGGCACTTTTTAGATCTTTATTATGTTAAAGCTCCCAAAGCATGTTTTGTAATCATGTTGCATTTTCAATGGTGTTCCTACCACTTGGTGCTTTTGAAATTCTTTTGTTGGAATTTCATTTCGAAATATTGTTCCTGTTTTGTGGGAAGCAACAAAAAAATTATTTCAATTGAAAAAGATCTTTGAATGGAAAGGAGTTTAGGGAAATCTTGCAAAACTCCAAAAACCATATAGGAAATTTTTTCACCAGAAGACAAAGAGAAAACTGTGGAAAATGCAGCGAGTAGTAAAGCTATAAAGCTTATTTGCTGATAAAAGCTGGGAACTATAGCTTATAAAGGTTTAGATATAACTAATTGAAAATGGGGAAAAGAAAGCGGAAACCAACACTATGTAATTCTTAATATCACCCAAGAAATTTAAATGAAATTTAACAAGTATACACGGCCGTAAGTTCGGCCACTCCGAATCTTATGTACCCTCCACCATGGATTGCGTAGAAACTTCTACGAAAGACTGTCATCCACAATTGAATTACTTGGGTTGTGGTATCTTAAAACTTCTTAACATCGTTTTCTAAATTGTGAGTTATTCCATACGTGATATATATTAGGCAAAAAAGTTATGTATAGGTAAGTCTACAAATATTTACGAATCGACATGGACTTTTGCACGGTACGTAGAGAGCCAGAATTGAAATATGGGGGTCGCTTTATCGGGGCTATATAGAATTATGAACTTGATATGGACCAATTTTTGTGTGATTTTGGATGGATTTATCTGAGGGCTATATATAACTATAGACCGATATGGACCTACTTAGGCATGGTTGTTAACGGCCATATACTAGCACAATGTACCAAATTTCAACTGACTCGGATGAAATTTGCTCCTCCAAGTGGCTCCAAAACCAAATCTCGGGATCGGTTTATATGGGGGCTATATATGATTATGGACTGATATAGACCACTTTTGGCATGGTTGTTAAATATCATATACTACCACCACGTACCATATTTCAACCAGAGCGGATGAATTTTGCTTCTCCAAAAGGCACCAGAGGTCAAATCTGGGGATCGGTTTATATGGGGGCTATATATAATTATGGACTGATATGAACCAATTCCAGCATGGTTGTTGGATACCATATACTAACATCACGTACCAATTTTCAACCGAATCGGATGAATTTTGCCCTTCCAAGGGGCTCCGGTGGTCAAATCTGGGGATTGGTTATATGGGGTCTATATATAATTATTTACCGATTTCGACCAATTTTTGCATGGGTATTTGAGGTCATATATTAACGCCACGTGCCAAATTTAAACTGAATCAAATGAATTTTGGTCTTCCGAGAGGCTCCGGAGGTCAAATCTGGTGATCGGTTTACATGGGGGCTATATATAATTATTGACCGATGTGGACCAATTTTTGCATGGTCATTAAAGACCATATACTAACACCATGCACATTTGGTACAGCCGGATCGGATGAAATTTGCTTCTCTTAGAGGGTCCGCAAGCCAAATCGGGGGATCGGTTTATATGGGGGCCATATATAATTATAAACCGTTGTGAACCAATTTTGCATAGTTGTTAGAGACCATAGTAATACCATGTACCAAACTTCAACCGGATCGGATGAAATTTGCCTCTCTTAGAGCAATCGCAATCCAAATTTGGGAGTCCGTTTATATGGGGGCTATACGTAAAAGTGGACCGATATGGCCCATTTGCAATACTATCCCACCTACATCAATAACAACTACTTGTGCCAAGTTTCAAGTCGATAGCTTGTTTCGTTCGGAAGTTAGCGTGATTTCAACAGACGGACGGACGGACATGCTTAGATCGACTCAGAATTTCACCACGACCCAGAATATATATACTTTATGGGGCAATATTTCGATGTGTTACAAACGGAATGACAAATTTACTATACCCCCCATTCCTATGGTGGAGGGTATAAAAATTTCGCTCTAGAGAAACTTTAAGAAAATTTTAACAAAAACTATCACATAAAAAATTCACTTTGCAGTGTTTGATTAAATTTTTCTGGTTATTATGAAAAAAGTTTCTTTGGTATTATTATTCTATATTATTGTCTTCATAGAAAAGTTTGTCAAGTTTTTTTTTCTACAGAAAAATTTTCAAAATTTTCTTTTCCATAGAAAATTTTGCCAAAATTTTATCTCCATGGAAAATTTTATCACAATTGTATCTCTGCAGAAAATTTTGTCAAAATTTTATCTTAAGGAAAATTTGGTCAAAATTTTATTTATATAGAAAATGTTGTCACAATTTTATTTATGTAGAAAATTTGTCAAAAATTCATTTATATAAAAATGTAATCAAAATTTTATTTATGCCGAGAATTATAGAAAATTTTGTAAAAATTTCACTAATATAGAAAATTTTGTCAACATTTTAGTTATTTAGAAAATTTTGCCAAATTCTATAGAAATTTTTGTCAAGATTTCATTTCTCTAGAAAATTTTTTCCAAATTTTATTTCTATAGAATTTGTTTTTAAATATTATTTCTATAGAAAATTTAGTCAAAAATTGATTTCTATAGAAATGTTTGGATAAATTTTATTTCTATAGAAATTTTAGTCAAAATTTTATTTCTATAGAAATTTTTATCAAAAGTTTATTTCTATAGAAAATCTCATCTGTATGGATATTTTTATCAAAATTTTAGCTCAATAGAAAATTTGGTCTAAATTTCATTTTCATAGATTATTTTGTCTAAATTTTATCTCTATAGAAAATTTTGTCAAAATTTTATTTCTATAGATAATTTTGTCAAAATTTTATTTCTATAGAAAATTTTGTTAAAATTTTATTTCTATAGAAAATTTTGTTAAAATTTTATTTCTATAGAAAATTTTGTCAAAATTTTATCTCTATAGAAAATTTTGTCAAAATTTTATATTTATAGAAAATTTTATAAAAATTTTATGTTTATAAAAAATTTTGTCAAAATTTTATCTCTATAGATAATTTTGTCAAAAATTTTTAAAATTTTATTTCTATAGAAAATGTTGTCAAAGTTTTATCTCTATAGAAAATTTTGTCAAAATTTTATCTCTACAGAAAGTGAAAGAGAGGGTGTACCCTTTCCTTAAAATTTTTTAAATAATGTTCTGTATGCAAGTAGTTGGAAAATCTTCTATATTTCTTGTGAATTTTAAGTGTAGAAATGCATCCTTCTCCTCAACATATCTGAAAATTAAGCACTATATTATAATAACATAACATACACGCAAAGAAAAAAAACGTTTGGAAAACGTGTACCGAAAACGTTTTTCTTTTGTTAGAGTTTTTTGAATTGCTTCGAAAATTTTAAACTTTTATTACCAAAAAAATTCGTTTGTTACAAAATTTTTATTTTTTCAATAAAAAAAGTTATTTTTGCAATAACATCACAGTCCATTTCGTTTATATCAAACACTGTTCTTTTCTGACTTTAGGTCTTTAATAAGACACATTTTACAGTTCAAAATTTAATATAGTACAATGTAATGTTGAACATTTTTTCGGAATCTTCCGAATATATCTGGAATATATGTAAAAAAAAAAACAAAAGCAAAAAAAAAAACTTTGGCCGAAGCAGGGATCGAACCCACGACCCTTGGCATGAGAGTCGGACGTAGCTACCACTGCTCCACGGTGCCAAACGAACTGTTTGTTTCTGTTAAATAAACTTTGTTTATTCGGTTCGTGGGCGCCGCAAGCTATGCTATATAAATATAACTTATATGGATATTTATTTATTGATGACCATAACAGGTACATAGCTCAGTGGTTAGTGTGTTGGCTTACAATGTGCATGGTCCGCGGTTCGATTCTCCGTCCAGGCGAAAGGTAAAAAAAAATTTAAAAATTTATAAAATCGTATAATTTCTTCTACATTGTTGGTATTACAGGAAAAGGTGTTAAGAACTAAAAATCCTCATGGTTGTGAGAAAGATGTGAGGGACAATGCAATTAGCAAGAAAATAATGTTTTTTTTGAGCTAGTCTTTATGAAATTGTTTTTACATCCTGGAAAAGAATAAACGTTTATCACAAAAAGTATATACTTTTCTTCCAAAGACACTTCCTTACAGCGAAAAGCAAATGAGAAACGAACTTTGTTTGTCTAAAATTTCGTTTGGGAGGAAAGAATTATTTTTTTGCGTGTACAAAGATTTACTGTTTCCAATTCAATAAATCGGAAAAAGCAAAAGTAGTAAAAAATTTTACCACATTTACATTTGATAAAATGTGGGAAAATGATGCACCCTCTACGTTGGCTGCCAATTTCATGTAAATTTAAGTTCTTTACTAAAAAGAAGTCTGGCAGAAGCTTGTTCAAAAATCATAAAATTATGTACCGAGTTCCCATTTACGGACAACCCTCTACTTTCAATTTAAGAAAAAAAAAACGGACAAAGGGAACACTCTCCCCACCTTCGCTCCACTCCGACCTGATATCGGACTATGACGTACCCCTATATTAATTTCACAACTACTCAATGGTCCCTATAAATTCTATCGAAGTAAATCGACAAAGTTTATTCAAATTTTCCCCTTCCCCAACCAGATATCGAAAAATCATATACTAATTTAAAAATCATGTATAAATTTAATCACCTCCTCCCACGTTCCCTGTAAATTTCAAGTAGATCGGCGATGTTTAAATTTTGCTCTATTGTTTTAAAGGGACGTCACTTTCCCCGATACAATATCGACATACACCGTAGTGAATAGCACCCCTAACCATCCCTGAAAATTCTTGAAACTTTTCTTCAAGTGTGGGGCAAGGAAGGTTGCCCCTTCGTTCATAACCTTCCCCCACCGCCTTTGTAAATTTCAAGAAAACTTAAGAATTTCCCCCTCGACCAAATGTCGAAAAGTGATGTAGCGTACCTTTTGTAAACGTCTCAGAAAATGTCAAGCAAATTATAAGCCTAAAGGGGCGGACTCTCTTTCGTCCAAATATCACAAAATCAGCTATCAACTATTAATATCGTAACCTCTCCCCAGTCCTCTGTAAATTTCGAGTAACTCGGTAAAGTTTAATTGTTTCTCTGCATGTACTTATGAGAAGCGGATGTCTCCCTATGCCCTTTTATTTTTATTAAAAAATCAGGAACCTGATATAAATTTCATAACCTCACCCATTTTTTCCGTAAAATTTCAGTCGGGGGAGTTTAGTTTTGTTTTCACTGTATTTAAAAAAAAAGTCGGGCAAAGGGGTGGTCCCCCTCCCCGTCCACATATGAAATCATCAGGTACCCCATATTAATTCCATAACCTCACCGTATGTTCTCTGTAAATCTCAAATAATTTAGAGAATTTTAGTTTTTTCACTGTACATTAAAAAAAGTCGAACAAATGGGAGATCCCCCTCCGCCACCAAATATCGAAATATAAAGTAGCGGATCTTTGTCTAGATGCCAACCCCAATCTTCAATGAAAATTTTAAGCAAATCGGTCAACTTTGGTCCAATTTTCAAAAAGTCCGACGAAGGGGAGGTCCCCCTCCGCGACCAGATGTCAAAAAATGAGGTACCCTATTTTCACCACATGAACGCCCCCTACGATTTCTGAAAGTTTCAAGTAAATCGGTTCACCCGTTTCGGAACCAACTCGGAACATACAGACAAACAAACAAACAAATAAACAAACATAGATTGAATTTTATATATATAGATTTTGGCAATTTTTTTTCTATAGAAATTTTATTTTTATAGAAAATTTTGCCAAAATTTTATTTCTATAGAAGAATTTGTCAAAACTTTATTTCTATAGAAAATTTTGTCTACATTTTATTTCTATAGAAAATTTTGTCAAGATTTTATTTCTATAGAAAAATTTGTCCAAATTCCATTTCTATAGAAAATCTTGTCAAGATTTTATTTATTTAGACAATTTTGGCAAGTTTTATTTCTGTAGAAATTTTATTTTTATAGAATATTTTGTTAAAATTTTATTTATATAGAAAATTTTGCCAAAATTTTATTTATATAGAAAATGTTGTCAATTTTTTTTTATAGAAAATTGTATCAAAATTTTATTTGTATAGAAAATTTTGTCAGAATTTTATTCTATAGAAACATTTGTCCAAATTTTATTTCTATAAAAAATTTTGTCAACATTTTATTTATTTAGACAATTTTGGCAAATTTTATTTCTATAAAAATTTTATTTTTATAGAAAATTTTGTTAAAATTTTATTTATATAGAAAATTTTGTCAATTTTTTTTTTTATAGAAAATTGTATAAAAAATTTTATTTGTCTAGAAAATTTTGTCAGAATTTTATTTATATAGAAAATTTTGTCAAAAATTTGTTTCAATAGAAATTTTTGTCAAAATTTTATTTCGATAGAAATTTTTATCAAAATTTCATTTTGATAGAAAATTGTATATAAAATTTTGTCGAAATTTTATCTATATAGAAAACTTTGTCAATTTTTTATACAGAAAAATTTATCAACATTTTACCTCAATAGAAAATGTTGTCAAGATTTTATTTCTATAGAAAATTTTGTTAAAATTTTATTTCTATAGAAAATTTTGTCAAAATTTTATTTCTATAGAAAATATTGTCAAAATTTAATCTCTACAGAAAATTTTTTCAGAATGTTTTTTCTATAGAAAATTTTGTAAAAATTTTATTTCTGTAGAAAATTTTTGCAAAAATTTTTTTTTTCTATAGAAAATTTTGTCAAAATTTTATTTCTATAGAAAATTTTGTCAAAATTTTATTTCTCTAGAAAATGTTGCCAATATTTTATTTCAATAGAAAATTTTGTCAAAATTTTATTTCTGTACAAAATTTTGTCAACATTTTATTTCCCTGGAAAATTTTGTCAAAATTTTATTATTAAAAGATTTTTGCATTTTGTTTTTCTATATTTGACATAGAATCCTTCAGTTTCCAAAGTCTCTATTCAATTTGCGAGTTTTCTCAACTACGGATATAAACTTCGGTGGAGTTATTATTTCTTCACTTGTTGAAATAAATTAGCTTAGATTTACCTATCGTTTGTTTGCTACATCATACGCAGAGATTTTGTCTTAAATTTATGAACTCTCCTCAAGGAGATGATAAATGTGTCTCTTAATCATAAAGGATATTGATGGAGCCTTATTATAAGCTTTTCATTCGCCTCCATTAATTATTCTGTTGTTGCCGCTACAAAAGAATTCATTTTCGTCCCGTATATTTTGAGTTTTTTCGCTGTGAGGGGGAAGAGAACAATGATATGTGCATGTCAAAAATTCATATTTTTGCATAAAAAATTATTGCCATTACTTCCATTTAACGTGGTTTACTTGTCTCTTGACTCCCCAGGGCCATATAATTCTTTTGTGTTAATTTTTTGTCATTTTTTTCATTTTCTGTCTGTGCTCAACGCAACTCTGCTGACAATGTTGAATAAATATTGAGGGTGGCGGTTGGGGTTTGAAGAGAGAGAGAGAGAGAGAGTGAGAGGAAAAAATGAATTTTGTTATATAACTTTAATACAAAAGTCATATGGCTGTATTGTTATAGGGGGTTTGTATAGGCCGCCACATACATAATACAGGCATGTTGAAGGCCTGCTCCCAAAAGTTCTGGCCAATATTTTTTCTTCTAGGGCCACCATTATGAATTTGGTTTGGAATTTCCAAATAAATAAAAAAACCAAGGCGAGGAAAAGTAAAATAAGCTACAAAGAATCCTTATACGCTTGGCATATCCTGGTTGGAATTGGCCTATGCTGGTTGGTTGCCTGGCTGGTTGGTTGGCTAGCTGACTGGCTATGGCTTATGGTTTTGTGGCTTGATGCTCTTCTGTCTCGGATCATTATAATAAAGTATGGTCTTTGCGGCAAACTGTTGAAATTGTGGTGGAGCTTTATTTAACCGCAAACAAATAAGTAACACAACACAGTTCAAACACCAAGCAAAGGTCTCGGTTTTTTTCTTGCTTTCACTGAATCCAGGAACTAAAATTTCTCAAATTTAGTTTTTTTGTTATAACTAAAAAAAATCGGGGAGAAAGACATGAGGTAAATATATGTAAAACTTAAAAATGAACATGAACCATGTAGATATGTTGCTACATAAGATCCATGACCACTGGGTTCCTTTTGGTCTATGGAAGCAAAAGACCAATATTTACCCATAGCAGGATGGATCTTTTTAACGCAATTGCTTGTAGATGACTGTTCTTTTTATGTGGTTTTCTATAAGGTTGGTCTTTTGTTGGATGACTTCAATTAATGTTGAAGTCATTTACAGAGAAAACAAAGTCCCTATATCCCTAGGAGATTGTGATTCCTATAGAATATAGTTAAAACCCAAAAGAAAAATGAATTGGTCTTTACTTAGACCCACAAACGGCATCGACTACGTCTGCAGAAGGAGATCAAGGGATAGAGAACTACCCTATATCCAATAAAAAAGTCAATGAGTTTGGCAAAGAAAAACTTTAGGATTCGTTAGCTGGGGCAGCTAAGCTGAAATATAATCTAAAATTCAAGTTTTTTGACAGCAATATATGGTGTTTCATGTCCAGCCGCAATGAATTGCTACCAAAAATCATATGCAATTTTTAGATCATACAAATGAACATAAAAAATTACAAATGTCAGTTGTTGCATCCAAAACATTGTCACATGCCCACTGGATCTAAGACATATAGGACGAATAATGTGCCATCTAAATAAGATTATGCTAAAGCCTTTAAAGTAGGTTGCCACAGTTGGTAGACTTTTACCAAAACTGGTAGATTTTTACTGCTTGGTAGATTTGTAGAATTATTGATGTTATGATAGATTTTGCAAAACAATCCTCTCCAACTAAGAGGTAAGTCAATTTTCTATATAAATAAAATTTTGAGAAAATTTTCTATAGGAAAACAAGTAAGGAAAGTCTAAAGTCGGGCGGGGCCGGCTATATTATACTCTGCACCACTTTGTAGATCTAAATTTTCGATACCATATCACATCCGTCAAATGTGTTGGGTTCTACATATAAAGGTTTGTCCCAAATACATACATTTAAATATCATTCGATTTGGACAGAATTTGATAGACTTTTACAAAATCTATAGACTCAAAATTTAAGTCGGCTAATGCATTAGGGTGGAACACAATGTTAGTAAAAAAATATGGGAAACGTTTAAATCTGAAGCAATTTTAAGGAAACATCGAAAAAGTTTATTTATGATTTATCGCTCGATATATATGTATTAGAAGTTTAGGAAAATTAGAGTCATTTTTACAACTTTTCGACTAAGCAGTGGCGATTTTACAAGGAAAATTTTGGTATTTTGACCATTTTTGTCGAAATCAGAAAAACATATATATGGGAGCTATTTCTAAATCTGAACCGATTTCAACCAAATTTGGCACGCATATCAACAATGCTAATTCTACTCCCTGTGCAAAATTTCAACTAAATCGGACTAAAAGATTGGCCACTGTGGTCCTATGAGTGTAAATCGGGCGAAAGCTATATATGGGAGCTATATCTAAATCTGAACCGATTTCAACCAAATTTCGCACGCACAGCTACAATGCGAATTCTACTTCCTGTGCAAAATTTCAACTAAATCGGAGCAAAAAATTGGCCTCTGTGGTCATATGAGTGTAAATCGGGCGAAAGCTATATATGGGAGCTATATCTAAATCTGAACCGATTTCAACCAAATTTGGCACGCATAGCTACAATGCTAATTCTACTCCCTGTGCACAATTTCAACTAAATCGGAGTAAAAGATTGGCCACTGTGGTCATATGAGTGTAAATCGGGCGAAAGCTATATATGGCAGCTATATCTAAATCTGAACCGATTTCAACCAAATTTGGCACGCATAGCTACAATGCTAATTCTACTCCATGTGCAAAGTTTCAACTAAATCGGAGCAAAAAATTGGCCTCTGTGGTCATATGAGTGTAAATCGGGTGAACGATATATATGGGAGCTATATCTAAATCTGAACCGATTTCAATCAAATTTGGCACACTAGACTACACTACTAATTGAACTCCTAGTGCAAAATTTCAACCAAATTGGGGTAGAACTCTGGCTTCTGGGACCGTATTAGTCCATGTCGGGCGAAAGATATATATGGGAGCTATATCTAAATCTGAACCGATTTCTTCCAAAATCAATAGGTATCTATTCTGAGCCAAAACACGTACTTGGACCAAATTTGAAGTCGATTAGACTAAAACTGCGACCTAGACTTTGATTACAAAAATGTGTTCACGGACAGACGGACAGACGGACATGGCTATATCGACTCAAGAGCCCACTCTGAGCATTTTTGCCGAAGACACCATGTGTCTATCTCGTCTCCTTCTGGGTGTTGCAAACATATGCACTAACTTATAATACCCTGTTCCACAGTGCGGAGCAGGGTATAAAAACTCGACCAATTTTTTTATAGAAATAAACTTTTGACAAAATTTCTATAAAAATGAATTTTTGACAAAATTTTCTATGGAAATAAAATTTTATGAAAATTTTCTTTAGAAATAAATTTTTTAAAATATTTTCTATAGAAATAAAATTTTGAGAAATTCTTATACAAAATTAAAATCTTTAGAAAATTTTCTATAGAAATAAAATTTTAAGCAAATTTTCTATGAAAATAACATTTTAAGAAAATTTTCTATAGAAATAAAATTTTGAGAAATTTTTCTATAGAAATAAAATTTTGAGAAAAAATTCGATAGAAATAAAATTTTGAGAAATTTTTCTATAAATACACTTTTGAGCAAATTTTCTATATAAATAAAATTTTGAGAAAATTTTCTATAGGAAAAAAGTTGACCATAATTTTTTAGAGAAATAAACTTTTGACAAAAGTTTCTATAGAAATGAATTTTTGACAAAATTTTCTATGGAAATAAAATTTTAAAAAAATTTTCTTTAGAAATAAATTTTGAGAATATTTTCTATAGAAATAAAATTTTGATTCTCATACAAAATTAAAATCTTTAGAAAATTTTCTATAGAAATAAAATTTTAAGAAAATGTTCTATGGAAATAAAATTTGGAGAAATTTTTCTATATGTATTGGTATATAGTGTCTAATAACCGTGCAAAAATTGGTCCACTTCGGTTCATAATTGTATATAGCCCCCATATAATCCGATCCCCAGATTTGGCTTGCGGAGCCTCTAACAGAAGCAAATTTCATCCGATCGGGTTGAAATTTGGTACATGATGTTAGTATATTGTCTCTAACAACCATGCAAAAATTGGTCCACATCGGTCCATAATTATATATAGCCTCCACATAAACCGATCCCCAGATTTGGCTTGCGGAGCCTCTAACAGAAGCAAATTTCATCCGATCGGGTTGAAATTTGGTACATGATGTTAGTATATTGTCTCTAACAACCATGCAAAAATTGGTCCACATCGGTCCATAATTATATATAGCCTCCACATAAACCGACCCCCAGATTTGACTTGGGGAACCTCTTAGAGAAGAAAATTTCATCCAATCCGGTTGAAATTTGGTACGTGGTGTTAGTATATGGTCTCTAACAACTATGCAAAAATTGGTTCATATTGGTCCGTAATTATATATAGCCTCCATATAAACCGATCACCAGATTTAAACTCTGTAGCCTCTTGGAGGAGCAAAATTCATCCGATCCGGTTGAAACTTGGTACGTGGTGTTAGTATAGGGTCTTTAACAAACATGGCAAAATTGGTCCATATCGGTCCATAATCATATATAGCCCCCATATAAACCGATCCCCAGATTTGGTTTTGGAGCCTCTTGAGGAGCAAATTTCATCCGATCCATGCCAAAATTTGTCCATATCGGTCTACAGTCATATATAGCCCATCCCCAATCACACAAAAACCCAGCAAACAAATTTGGAAGTTCTTCCAAAGGCACAACTTTAAATGCACTTCCAATGATGTTCATTATTTTAACTACCCGGGAAGTTATTTTAATTCAATTCTTTATAACATGGTTTTTTCATACTTTCAATGGATAATTTTAACTTTCTTTGTTTCAAATAGGTTAAAAACAGAGTAAGAATTCATAAAATGGTACAAATCATTTAAATTTTGTCGAAAAAATGCTAAATCCAATCTGAAAAAATGTGAATTTTTTAAAATATTGTAGGTCAAACGTTTCCGACAAGCGTTAGAATCCATTAAAAATTATAAAAAATTATTTATTTGACAAAATATCACAGATTTTTTTAATTTACAACCAAAACATTAAATTCGAATCACACCTAAAGAAGTGATGCAAATTCAGAGCAACGGCTGTTGAAATGGAGAACTTCCGTCCTATGACAAGCCCATGTTAAATTCATCGCTTCTGCGTCAATTTTGCACCACTTCCGGATCCAAAAATAGCATTTTCATTACTTTTTTGGCGACACTTTTTTTGCTGGGAATTGGTCCATATCGGTTCATAATCATGGTTGCCACTCGAGACCAAAATAATCTACTAAAATTCTATTTCTATCGAAAATTTTGTCAAAAATTTATTTCTATAGAAAATTTTGTCAAAATGTTATTTCTATAGAAAATTTTGTCAAAATTCTATTTCTATCGAAAATTTTGTCAAAATTTTTGTTTTATAGAAAATTTTATCAAAATTTTATTTCTTTAGGAAATTTTGTCAAAATTTTATTTCTATAGAAAATGTTGTCAAAAATTATTTCTATAGAAAATGTTGTCAAAAATTATTTCTAAAGAAACTTTTGTCAAAATTTTGTCAAACTTCATTATATACAGTCGAAGCTCGGTTTAACGAAAGATATATTGTCAGGCCCTTTCGGTATTTAGAAAAACTCGTTAAATCGAACGGGAATATTAAATGTTAACTTTTATTGAAAATCGTAGTTTTTTTACCAGATGAGTAAAAATGCATAATCATTTGAAAAAATTAAAGCGCAGTCACTTAAAAAATAATACTTACAATAATCCTGATGAACTTGATATATCTAGGTTAGATTAGATTGAAGAGAGGATCCAAGATTCGCTGTCGTATGGGGGCCTATATACACCCATGTCATAATTTGTATACTCTAACTTCTTAGACGAATTGCCTAATTTGTTTCCAGTGCCCGGTTTCAAGAATGGCCAGGCATAGGTAGTGTTCATAGTAACATCTTCCTAAAACGTCTTACATACACCACTACTCCGCTGCTCCTGTCGGCACAGATGTACTCTCAACGCTAGATTGCCGTTTCGACCGGGCACCAAAAAAGTTTTTCAGCGGTAGTTTATCCCTCTCACTAATGATGTTGATATTCCTGTGTATTTCATAGTTTATCTTCAGCTATAAGAGGGAGGTTCCTTGTTATTGAGCTAAATTTAGAATCGGGTAGCACTCATTATTAAGAGAAAAATTCACCACCTGTCCAACTGACAATCCTACGAAATATTGCCACTAATGAACCTATTACAGGACTAGTACCAGTGCTCGAGTTTGTCGTAGTTTTTAAATTTTCATATAATTTATTGATTTCTATACTCTCTTTATTTTAAAATTTTATTGGATCTAGACATTTACCTATGGACCAACATAGTCCAAAAGTTTTTCTTTCTGATGCAATTTGGATGATCAAAATAATACCGGTACCTAAGGGTTTGTCCCAAACTGTTTCATGAGTACCTGTCTAGTCCTACTAAGTTCTCCCAGGTCATGTAGTTTGGAATGAGTCCAATCCGTGGCCTGCAGTGTAAATTTATCCCCGTGAATGACAAACCCGTGTTGTAGTGACCGGTCCCTTCCATACGTTTCGGCCAGAACTGGGACTGGTCCTGTACCATTTCCCGTAGCGAAGCTGCGCCACTCTATCTAACATAACTTTACCAGTTTCCCGGCCATTGAATATGTGTTTTTAAACATTTTAATGGAATATCTTGGGAATGCCGTACTTTGTGGACATTTCCTAAGGACTTAAGCCATACTCCCAATCGTCAAATATTGCTGATTTTTTGTTTTTTTATTTTCTTAAGATTAAAAGCCTTTTCGTTAAATCGAACGTAAATTTTGTTCAATTGTTCGTTATTTAGAATACTCAATGTTAAGAATTTTGACGTTCGTTAAAATGGATTTTCGCTAAATGGGATATTCGTTAAACAGAGCTTCGACTGTATATATATTTAATCGGCGTTTTGTAGTTTAATATATACCACGTATGGACTACCTTGCAATTTAGAATACGGTGTTTGGAGGTTTTAAGATACCTTGTCATCGGCAAGTGTTATCGCAACCCAAGTAATTCGATTGTGGATGACAGTCTTCAGTAGAAGTTTCTACGCAATCCATAATGGAGGGTACATAAGCTTCGGCCTGGCCGAACTTACGGTCGTATACGCTTGTTATGATTTTTTTTTTTTCAAAATGTACCTTTTATCTTCCTGGTATTCTACATATCGCTGTTTTGTATATTCTTAAAAAATTCCATTAATTTTCTATAATAATATTTATAACGCTTTTGGCTAAAGTAGAATTTCGTACTATTTCCTTGCTTAACTCCTGTATAATAATCACCATATTCTACAATCTTATCATTAGACCATTGCCTACCTTTAGGTGTTTCCATAAAAAGTTTAAGATATTATTGCCTAACTTTGGGCGGAATATGTTTATTTTCCATCTCTTTTAGAGATAATCTCTGAAGTGAAGAAGAAAAAGGGTTAAACAAAACTTTTAGAGATAAAAAAATTCTTTGAACATTATAAGAAGGCAATGACAATTAATCAAAAGTAATTAAGGTAAGTTAAGGTAAGGTAAGGTGATTCGAACATATATTTAGGGGTCATATATATTTTTCAAACTTTTCCGTTAGGAAATTGCTAGTAACAGATATCCCGTGGCTGATAAAAACTTCCATTCAGTCAAGATTATCTATAATATGTATTTCACAATGTTTTACTGTGATGAATGATATTTTATTTATTAAAATTTAATTCCTTCTTATCTTATATTTCATAATGCCCTTTGTTCACAAGACAATATAAAAATCTTTGCATATCCTTAGGATGTACATACAAATTATATTATAGTAACTTTATTAACAAGGACATAATGTCAAAACTTCATATCATTACATTTCATGTTACGGTTATGCCTGGATTATCATCCAAACGTTAGATACTTTGTATATGTATTGAGAACAACTCATGTACGATTAAAATCCTCATATACAAAAGCATATCTCTGAGGGATTGATAAAATGAATTTTAAAATATTGCATACATTTCGGCTCACAGAGTGAGTTAATACAATTCGTACAATTAGTTTAATGGCAATACAAATTCATTATGAATCTTTCATCAAAAATTCTATTTATAAGCTAATGCTCACACATATGTGTGGATGTGGATGAATGATAATTTAAGCTTTGAATCATGAGTACACATATATATGGAATTTCTGCATTGTTCAGAAATGTATTAGCATTATGATGTTAACACTTGACTTGATTTTGGGATATAGAAAGAATTTATTAGATGAGAATATGAATAATGACATATAGAGGAATGATAAAAGTTAGAGGATAGAATAGCTTTACAATTGAATTCTTTAGTTTAATTCTTTTTACTGCATACCTAAAAGGCGAAATTTTTGAGAAATTTTTTTGATCTCATGTCACTATAATTAAATTTTTTTTTTTAATTTTTTTCTGCATTCTTTGAGGCGATATTAATAAGAAAATTCTTATATTTCTTTGCCTTCTTTGGCTCGGTTCCTTTTCTTCATTTGTTAATATATTGAGTGTACCTCTACACAAATCTGGCAATAAAATTAAAAACAAAACACAAGTATATACGGCCGTAAGTTCGGCCAGACCGAAGCTTATGTACCCTCCACCATGGATTGCGTAGAAACTTCTACTGAAGCCGATGGCAAGGTATCTTTAAACTTCCCAACAACGTAATATATACCACATAGTCCATACGTGGTATATATTAAACTACAAAAGGGCCGATTAAATACGTATATAATTAAGTTTCTATAGAAATACAATTTTGACAAAATAAAATTTTGACAACATTTTCTATAGAAGTAAAATTTGGAAAAAAATATCTATAGAAATAAAATTTGGATAAAATTTTCTATAGAAATAAAATTTGGAAAAAATTTTCTATAGAAATTAAATGTTGACAAAATTTTCTATAGAAATAAAATTTTGTCAAAATTTTCTATAGAAATAACATTTTGACAAAATTTTCAATAGAAATAAAATTTTGACAAAATTTTCTATAGAAATAACACTTTGACAATGTTTTCTATAAAAATAAAATTTTGGTAGATTATTTTTGGCTCGAGTGGCAACCATGATTATGAACCGATATGGACCAATTTTTGTGTGATTGGGGATCGGCTATATATAACGATAGACCGATATGGACCAATTTTGGCATGGTTATTAGCGGCCTTATACTAACACCACGTTGCAAATTTCAACTGGATCGGATGAATTTTGCTCCTCCAGGAGGCTCCGGAGGACAAATCTGGGGATCGATTTGTATGGGGGCCATAAGCGTAGGAAGGTCTCTGGGGAGGGGGCTTAGACCCCCCCAGAAAAATTTTAGCCCCCCCCGGAATTTGAAAACCTATTTACGATTTTACATTTTTATAAAAATTAAACAAGTATATATTCGTACAACGCACAAAGTTCCACTAAAGACTTTCATGCACAATCGAATTACTTGGGCTGTGGTAGAAGTCTGATATTTATGAAATAAAGCTGTGGTTGAACTTATGATTTAGTTAAATAAAAAATAGTAATTGATATTAAAACTATTCTTTCATAAATTAATATCTTAATAATGCTGCAAAAAAGCGTCGCCAAAAAAGAAGTGAAAATGTTCTTTATGGGTCTGGAAGTGGTACAAAAATGGCGGAGAAGCGATGAATGTAATATGAACTTGTCATAGAACGAATATCCACAGTTTCAACAGGCGTTGCAATGAATTTGCATCACTTCTTAAGGTGTGATCCGAATTCAGTGTTTTGAATGTGAATTAAAAATTTTGTGATATTTTCCCAAATAAATAATTTTTATACTTTTTTATGTTTTTTAATGCATTCTAACGCTTGTTTGAAACGTTTTCCCTCGAATATTTTCAAATATCGATTTTTCTATAATGGATTTACCATTTTTGTGGCAAAATTTGAATAATTTGTACCATTTTATTTAATCTTACTCTTTTGTTAAACTATTTGAAAAAAGAAAACAAAAAATTACGCATTAAAATATAAAAAAATGAAGTAAAAAAACTTCCTGTGTAGTTAAAATAGTTAACTTCTTTGTGAAGACATTTTTGGAAGTGCTTTTAAAGTTGTGCCTTTAGAACAACTCCCAATTTTTTGCTGGGAAAAGTGTGGAACTACCCTACAGGAAATGAATCAACCACAGAACTGGTACAGCACTAGTCCCTGGTGTGTATGGACCAGTCCCAGTTCTGATGGAAGGGACCGTCCACTTTAACATGGGTTTGTCATTGACGGAGTAAACTTACATTTTAGGACGCGTCTTGGACTCATCCCAAAGGACACGTCCTGGGATAATTTAGCAGGAGCAACCCATAAACAGGTCCTCAGGAACCAGTCTCGGACAAACTCTTAGAAATCTCTTTCAATTTGGGCTCCTAATCGAACCCGAAATGAAAAAAAAAAACTTTTGAAATATGTCGAACAAAAGGTTATTCTGATAATTTTATTTCACTAAATGTGAAAATTGCAACTAACTGGAGCACAGGTACCAGTTCTGTGATAGGTCCGTCTGTAGCAATTTGCACCAATTTCCCGTAGGGTACTTTTAGTTGCTTTATTGTAAATTGATTGTCGAGTTATTTTGATGTCTATTTATACCCTTCACCACTACTGTGGTACAGGGTATAATAAGTTTGTGCATTTGTATGTAACGCCAAGAAGGAGTAATCATAGACCAACCTTTTAGTATACGGATCGGCTTAGAATTAAATTCTGAGTCGATTTAGCGATGTCCGTCTGTCTGTCTGTCTGTCTGTCTGTCTGTCCGTCTGTCTGTCTGTTGATGTATTTTTGTGTGCAAAGTACAGCTCGCAGTTTTAGTCCGATTGTCCTAAAATTTGGTACAGGGTCCTGTTTCGACTCAAAGACGATCCCTATTGATTTTGGGAAAAATCGGTTCAGATTTAGATATAGCTGCCATATATATTTTTCACCGATCTGGTCATAATTGGTGTGTATATCAACCATTCTTCCTCAAATTCCGTACATTCGAATATTTTATGAGTCTCAAAAAACTTGCAAAATATCAGCCAAATCGGTTCAGATTTAGATATAGCTCCCATATAAAGCTTTCGCCCGATTTACACTCATTTGCCCACAGAGGCCAATTTTTAACTCCGATTTAGTCGAAATTTTGCACAGGGAGTAGAATTAGCATTGTAGCTATACGTGCCAAATTTGGTTGAAATCGGTTCAGATTTAGATATATCTCCCATATATAGCTTTCGCCCGATTTACACTCATATGACCACAGAGGCCAATTTTTAACTCCGATTTAGTTGAAATTTTGCACAGGGAGTAGAATTAGCATTGTAGCTATACGTGCCAAATTTGGTTGAAATCGGTTCAGATTTAGATATATCTCCCATATATAGTTTTCGCCCGATTTACACTCATATGACCACAGAGGCCAATTTTTAACTCCGATTTAGTTGAAATTTTGCACAGGGAGTAGAATTAGCATTGTAGCTGTGCGTGCCAAATTTGGTTGACATCGGTTCAGATTTAGATTTAGCTCCCATATATATGTTTTTCTGATTTCGACAAAAATGGTCAAAATACCAACATTTTCCTTGTAAAATCGCCACTGCTTAGTCTAAAAGTTGTAAAAATGACTCTAATTTTCCTAAACTTCTAATGCATATATATCGAGCGATAAATCATAAATAAAGTTTTGCGAAGTTTCCTTAAAATTGCTTCAGATTTAAATGTTTCCCATATTTTTGTACTAAAATTGTGTTCCACCCTAGTGCATTAGCCAACTTAAATTTGGAGTCTATAGATTTTGTAGAAGTCTATCAAATTCTGTCCAAATCGAGTGATATTTAATTGTATGTATTTGGGACAAACCTTTATATATAGCCCCCAACACATTTGACGGATGTGATATGGTATCGAAAATTTAGATCTACAAAGTGGTGCAGGGTATAATATAGTCGGCCCCGCCCGACTTTAGACTTTCCTTACTTGTTTTTTATTAAATTTTATGAAATAAAACATTAGTTGAACCTATAAGTTCAGTCTATAAAGTTTTAGCTAGGGGGGCTATAGCCCCCCCTAGGAAAATTGTCTAGCTACGCTAATGATGGGGGCTATATATAATTATGGACCGATATGGACCAATTCTTGCATGGTTGTTAGAGACCATATACTAACACCACGTACCAAATTTCAACCGGATCGGATGAATTTTGCTCCTCTAAGAGGCTCCGGAGGTCAAATCTGGGGATAGGATTATATGGGGGCTATATATAATTGTGGGTCGATGTGGACCAATTTTTGCATGGTCATTAGAGAACATATACCAACATCATGTACCAAATTTCAGCCGGATCGGATGAAATTTGCTTCTCTTAGAGCAATCGCAAGCCAAATTTGGGGGTCCGTTTATATGGGGGCTATACGTAAAAGTGGACCGTAAACGTTTAAAAATGTTTAAACAAAAGTTTAAAAAAGTTTAAACAAAAAGTTTAAAAATGTTTAAACAAAAAGTTTTATAGTGAAGCGAGAAAAAATAAAAATATCATCTACTATACAATGTAGATATTTTATGTATATTTCAACAGATGGCTATTCTTAAAAAAAATTATTTTTATACCCTCCACCATAGGATACGGAGTATATTAACTTTGTCATTCCGTTTGTAACACCTCGAAATATTGCTCCAATACCCCATAAAGTATATATATTCTGGGTCGTGGTGAAATTCTGAGTCGATCTAAGCATGTCCGTCAGTCCGTCTGTTGAAATCACGCTAACTTTCGAACGAAACAAGCTATCGACTTGAAACTTGGCACAAGTAGTTGTTCTTGATATAGGTCGGATGGTATTGCAAATGGACCATATCGGTCCACTTTTACGTATAGCCCCCATATAAACGGACCCTCAGATTTGGCTTGCTGAGTCTCTAAGAAAAGCATATTACATCCGATCCGGCTGAAATTTGGTACATGGTTTTGATATATGGTCTCTAATAAGAATGCAAAAATTGGTCCACATCGGTCCATAATTATATATAGCCCCCATATAAACCGATACCCAGATTTGGCTTGCGGAGCCTCAAAGAGAAGCAAATTTCATCCGATCCGTCTGAAATTTGGTACATGATGTTGGTATATGCTCCATAACAACCATGCAAAGATTGGTCCACATCGGTTCATAATTGTATATAGCCCCCATATAAACCGCTCCCCAGATTTGACCTCCGGAGCCTTTTGGAGGAGCAAAATTCATCCGATCCAGTTCAAATTTGGATCGTGGTGTTAGTATATGGCTGCTAACAACCATACCAAACTTGGTCCATATCGGTCAAAATTTTATTTCCATAGAAAATTGTGTCAAAATTTTATTTCTATAGAAAAGTTTGTTAAAATGTTATTTCTATAGAATATTTTGTTAAAATTTCATTTCTATAAAAATTTTTGTCAAAACTTTATTTCTATAGAAAATTTTGTCAAAATTTTATTTCTATAAAAAATTTTGTCAAAATTTTATTTGTAAAAAAAATTTTGTTCACATTTTATTTCTATTGAAAACTTTGTCAAACTGAATTATATACGTATTTAATCGGTATTTTTTGATTTAATATATACCACGTATGGACTTACAATTTAGAAGACGGTGTTAGGAGGTTTTAAGATACCTTGCCATCGGCAAGCGTTACCGCAACTCAAGTAATTTGATTGTGGATGGCAGTGTTCAGAAGAAGTTTCTCCGCAATCCATGGTCTCTAACAACCATGATAAAATTGGTCCACATCGGTCCATAATTATATATAGCCCAAATATAAACAGATCCCCAGATTTGGCTTGCGGAGCCTCAAAGAGAAACAAATTTCATCCGATCCGACTGAAATTTGGTACATGATGTTGGTATTTGGTCCATAACAACCATGCAAAAATTGGTCCACATCGGTTCATAATTATATATAGCCCCCATATAAACCGATCCCCAGATTTGACCTCCGGAGCCTCTTGGAGGAGCAAAATTCATCCGATTCAGTTGAAATTTGGTACGTGATGTTAGTATCAGAGATGGTCTGTATCAAACATTTTAAGGTTTGCGACTGTCGCAAAGTTGTAAACGTCGTAAACGTCACATACACGTCGTAAATGTAGAAAAAGTAGCAAACGTCGCAAAATCCAAATACTTCAGACCTTTCAAATAGGCAGCGAATGATATCCAAAAATTTCGATGCCTTCTTGGGGGTTGTGATTTCACTTTATCTGTTAATATTTTCTTCTTTTTAGTAAACTTTTCAAAAAGAAATTATTAGGACTAGAGATTGGAATTTCTACATTTTTCTGCCAAGTGTTCACAGTATGGTGCAAGGAATTAATTACAAGAAAATATGAATTATAACTCATATTGATATTCTTGATTTTTTGTTGCGTTATTATTAAATTTTTCAATTTGAATATATTTTTAATTTTGCTGCATACTTTAAGGGCGACAAGGTTAAGTAAATTAATCCCAACTTTCGATGCATTCTTGGGGGTTGTGGTTTTACTTCATCTATTCATATATTGAGTTGAGTTTTGTTCAGTTTTCTTACTTTTAGTAAACTTTTCAAAAATAAATTATTAGGACTGGAAATTGTAATTATTAGGACTGGCAATTGGAATTCATTCTGTCAACTATTCACAGTATGGTGCAAGGAATTACTTAAAAAGGAAATATGAATTATGACGTATATGGATTGGTTTGCTTGTTTGTTGCGTCACTATTCAATTTTTTTATGTGAATATTATTAAATTTTGCTGCATACCTTAAGACGACATTGTTAAGTAAATTAATCGAAACTATCGTTGTCTTCTGGAAGTAGTGGCTTTACAAGATATAATTTTCGACACATATTTGGTTGATATTCTTTTTTACGCTTTACTGTAAGTTTCTTTAAATATTACTGCCTGCTTTTGGGGGCGACATTAAGAAAATTTATTCCGTGTCTTTCTTGAGGGGGGGGCGGCAATGGCTTCACTTTCATCTCTTACTATATTAGTACATAAACCTTTACAATGCATATGCATAACTTTGTTTGATCCAAATAAAGTGTATCCCAGGCTACAAATATATATAGACCCCTTTTTACCCATCTCACAGAATGACAGGACTAGCTAGTCATCTTTTATAATTTTATAGTATATTTTCTGGCATTTTATTGAAAAGTTATGGCAACGAAAAGTTGATGAGTTTTCATGGGTATTCAATCCAAAGGATACGGGTATGGGCGTGTGTATTCCCTTTAAACATCAAAAGTCTCTACTATGTAACATTATCAATATGAACGTATGTGTGTGCGTGTCTATGCTTGTATATCTAATGAAGCTTTATAATGTCTCATAATACAAAAGGCATCACAAGCCAGCCAAAACTAAACATCATCATCATCATGATCGGAAGCATCAGTAATAACAGCAGCTACCGTTGACGAGTAACAATTCACTCAGGCATTCCAGTGAAGCCAGCACGCATTGTCATTCAAGTCAACACATCACCAATGATGAGTAGTGTTTTGGGGCATTGGGAAACCAAGTCACAGTCGGTCAATGAAGATGTTTGAAAGCTGAAACAGATAATAAATTTCTTAGAATTGTTTGTGGGGGGAAAATGTAGCATACCTTTAAGATGCTATAGTGTTTATAAGAAAAAATAAAGCCTACTTTTAGGGGTTATGTAAGCTAAAGTTTTTTATATGTCAACGAAAAACAATTCAACGGTGACCATTGGTTTTATTTGAAAAAATTAATTTCTCGGAGATTTAAATCTAATTTTGGATAGTGCAATGAATTTCTTCGGAAATTCCTTTATTATTTAGGTCAATACAATCACAATCCCGGAAACATTTTTCCTACTTTATTAACCCTCGGACAGACACATGAGTCTGGCCAGACCTTTTTCGATTCTAATTGTAATTAAAATACATTTATAATATAGCTAGAGACTTGAAACTCCAGGTACCCTCCTAAAATTTTATTACCTATCGATGTGTGAAAAAATCAGGACGGAAAATACGACAGTAATAATGTAATAATATCAACAAAATATCATATTTTCCATATAAATACATTAAAATATATAGTGGGTCTGGCCAGGCCTCATGTGTTACGAATGTGACTATCGAAACATGTGTATGACGGAGGGTTAATTCCCCCAGGTTGTAGGACTAAAGTACTTGTGTTAGAATATGGCCATATTTCTCCTACATAATCGTTTAAATATTTAGAGAGTTGAGGGCACTGATTAATAAGGAACCGTATAAAAAGGCGTTGCTAGCCGATAGGTACAGAGTTGTCTTTGGTGGAAGCCTCCTTGCCATTAAGTGATGACTAGACAAAGTTGCCTAGAGAAACAAGATTGGTGGTATCTCAGCTCCTATTTGGATATCTTAAGCAGCTATCTCTCACTCCTGAACCCTGGTATTGAGTATGTATTCCCAAAATGCTGACACTCGCCTAACTGGGAATCTCTTCTCATATCCTGCAATATTTCAGACACAGACACCTGAATCCCTAAGAAATCATATGGTCGAGGTAGCTCTCCCACATCACTGTGAATTTCTTTGCATGTCCAGCAATATTTCAGATTCAGGCATCCGAATCCCTACAAAATCTTATGGTCCAGGCAGCTTTCTTCTTTGAACTGGATGTGAACTCTCTCAATATGATTTACATTTCTTAGTATTTTGAGTCGCTCATGGGAAAGCGACTCAACTAACTCATTTCTTCTGGTGAAAAGATTAAAGATGTAAAGATTCTGATAGGTCGATTTTGCGACATCCGAACTTCTCTATGGTCTCATAAAGCTTTGCAAACGAGAGGGATGACATATCGAGAGTAATATTAGGCCGACCTTAGATCTAAAGTCTCACTAAGGATATTGTCCAACTGGAACCACAAATAACGAGACTCTGATTTAGGATTCAAGAGGCTTTGGTCGACTATTCGGAATCTCTTACACTCCAGACGAAAAGATAACATCTTCAATTCGTTTGAAGGCTAATTGCGAAATATGGTGCTCCATCAGACTTCAAATGCGACCAAAAGGCAGAGGGAAACCTTCCATGTCATGAGATCGGACAGATCTACCTTATTCATGAGTTAGGATGACGGAGAAATGTGTGACCAAAATTTGGAACAGTCTTGTTAGGATTAACATAATTTTGTTTTGGTCTTATGTTACATCTATTTATCTATTTCAACTCATTCATACAAATTGATCTCTTTTACTCTTTATCTCAAGTAACGGTAATTCATTATTGTAATTTTGGTTTAATTGGAATTCACTTCTTACTCTGTACTTTGCTTAGGATGATATTTTTAGTTCTAATAAAGAATTCAACCCGAATCAACGTGTCCGTCTTTTCATTGCGCTAACAAAGGTTATGGGCCCAGTGCCACGTGTGATAAAATAAACTGAGCTTTAAAAGAAAAAAAAACGTGTATGCATTTTGTTCGTCAAAATCGTATTTGTTAAATTTTTGTTCGTCAAAAATTAAATGATTTTCGTTTGTCGAAAATTAAATATTTTTTCGTGTGTCGAAAAAAAATCGTCAAAATTATAATAAAATTTTTTGTTTGTCAAAATAAAATTATTTTTCGTTCGCCGAAAAATAGTTGTGAAATTTTCATTGAAATAAAACTTTTTGTCTGTTAAAAACGTAAAATTTCGTTTGTCGAAAAAAAAAACTGTTTAATACAAAAATACATAGAAAATATGTCGGGTCAAATTCCAATAGAAAAATTGAATAGCGAAAATTATGCGAGTTGGAGCATTCAAATGAAAAGTCTTCTAATAACCTTGGACTATTGGTTTGTGTGTGAGAATGTTTGTCCGTCAGCATCTTCCACAGAGGATAAAGCTCGTTATAAGGCCCTTGACGAAAAAGCACTGGCAACAATTACGTTGAGTGTTAAGCCATCTGAGCTGATCCACATAAAAAATTGTAAAAGCGCTATGAGTGCTTGGAACACGCTCAGCAGTATTTATATGGCCAAAACCCCAGCCCGAAAAGTTAATTTATTTAAAAAATTGGTACGCTTTAAAATCATGGATGGAGTGCCCTACGCCCAGCAACTAAATGAGTTCAGTACATTGGTAGAATCGCTCAGAGAAATCGATAATTCCATGTCTGACGATTTCATTAGCATCATTTTGCTATGCAGTTTACCTGATAGCTTTGACAGCTTTGTAGTGGCTATGGAGAGCAGGGATAAATTACCACCGTTAGAACAATTGAAGGTCAAAATTCTCGAGGAGCGGAATCGCAGGGGCGAGAGGCAGCAACAGGGAGATGAACAGGTTCTTGCAATCAAAAACAGGAATGACAGCAAACGGAATAACAAATATAGGACAAGGCATGGACATAGCGAAAAAGTTGATGAAGCCGAGAGAAGAAAGAATGTGAAATGCTACTCTTGTGGAAAACGTGGACACATAAGATCAGAGTGTAGAGGCTTCACACGTCCCCCCGTTGTTCTCTGTGTAAATAAAAATCCAAGAGAAGTTGATAAAAACATATGGATTTTAGATAGCGGAGCATCCTCCCACATATGTAATGACAGAAATATGTTTTTATCTCTGAGAGAACAACAACAAGAAATCTTTTTGCCATCTGGAGAGAGTGTAAGCATGAAAGGCATAGGTAATGTAATGGTAAAATCAGAGAAATCTGACATTACACTATGCGACGTTTTGTTTGTACCGGGATTAAAATCAAATTTTTTGTCGGTTAGCAAAATAATTAGGAATTGTAATTCCGTTCATTTTACAAAAACTAAGGCTTTTGTAAATAATAAAACAAACAAACTCTTATTTGAAGCAAAATGTGTCGGCGGTATATTTGAAGTAAATTTTGAAATTTATAAAAAAGAATTCGCTATGGTAAATGTTGATGACTCGGACTTTGTATTATGGCATAAACGGTACGGACATATAAATTATCGGGATATGGAAAGACTTGTCAAAAACGATGTTGTTCGTGGAATAAAAATAAATAAGATTGTTACGGAAAATAAAAGAAATTGTGTGACTTGTGCAACGTGTAAAATGACTGTAAATCCGTTTAAGTCATACAGTGAGATTTCTACAAATGGACCTTTAGAAGTGATACACAGTGACGTTTGTGGTCCTATGCGGGTGGCATCACAAAGTGGCTCTTTATATTTTGTAACATTTGTGGACGATTTTTCAAGATATATTTATATCTATTTTTTGAAACATAAATCGGAAGTTTTCGGAAGTTTTAAAAATTTTGTAAAAATGGCTGAAAACCAAACTGGCCGAAAATTAAAAATATTTCGGAGTGATAATGGGTGCGAATATTTGTCGAACGAGTTCGATAAATTCTTGAAGGGACAAGGCATCATACATCAGACAACCGCCAGCTACACACCGCAGCAAAACGGCGTAGCCGAACGTGTAAATAGAACGATAATGGAAATGGCAAGATGTATGATGGCCGATGCAAAAACCCCAAAATATCTCTGGACAGAGGCTGTTAACACAGCCGTTTATATTCGAAATCGTTCGCCCACAAAATTGTTGAACAACATTACGCCATATGAGAGGTGGAATAATAGAAAACCATCGGTTTCTCATTTAAAAATTTTTGGATGTAATGCAGTTGTTTTGAATAAAAAACATGGTAAAAATAAGCTGGAGCCTAAAGGAGATATGTTAACGTTCGTCGGTTACTCCACAACAACAAAAGGATTTAGGCTTTACAACAAAATTAATAAATCGATTGTTATATCAAGAGACGTGGTATTTTTTGAAAATATGTTTGATGTAGGTCATCAAGAAGAAGGGGAGAACAAAGATGATTGGTTCATCACACAGAGAGAAGGGAATAGAGAAAAGTTGTCCCAATCAACACCCCCCTCAACAGAAGAATCGACGGCAGCAGCACCAACAATTATGCCAGACAGCGATGAAGAAATGCAAGTAGCAGAAAACACCGAATTGTTACCCCCACCTCCGCCACGATCACACACTGTCCCCAATGCGAATGTCTCCATTCATGAAGCAGGTATGCAGTCAGTGGGAGATGAGAGTGATAGTGATGACAACTATGGCGTGAAGAGAAAGAGAGGTAGACCTCGTATTATAAGAACAGGTGCAAAAGGCAGACCCAGAAAATTGAGGGTGGAGAGTAATGAAGAGAGTGCCAGAAAATATTTTTTGAGAGAGGCTACACCAGACGTTCTGAATGAATTGCGAGAGACATCAGTGGATCCCAAAACTGTGAGTGAGGCGATGAGGGGAGGAAATGCTGATAAATGGAAAGCAGCAATGATGGAGGAGTATGAATCCCTGTTAAAAAATGATACATGGGAGTTGGTGGATAAACCAGAAAACAAAAACATCATTGGAAATAAATGGGTGTTTACAACAAAAAGGAAAATCGATGGTACAATCGATAAGTACAAAGCGAGGCTCGTAGCTCTTGGTTGTTTTCAAAAACCGAACATCGACTACACAAATACTTATGCCCCAGTGGTGAGGCATAGCACAATTCGTTTAATATTATCGATGGCAGCTCGATTTAAATTACTAGTAAACCACATAGATATAAAGTCAGCATACCTAAATGGAATTCTAAAGGAGGATGTTTATATGTACCAGCCAAAATATTTTACAGATCCCGAAAATAAAAAAGTGTGCAAATTGAAAAAATCCATTTACGGTTTAAAGCAAGCTGGTAAAGATTGGAATGAAAAAATTAATGAAGTTTTAATGAAAATTGGATTTAAGCGGTGCTTGACCGATATGTGTGTTTACACCAACAACATAAAAGGGGAGCTAAGTATAATAGCCATTTACGTCGACGATATGCTTATCGCATGTCATCGAAGCAAAACAATGGAGGATATCGTAGCAAAGCTGAATAAGCACATCGAAGCTATCGATAAGGGACCAGTTTGCCATTTTCTAGGCTTGGAAGTAGAAAGAGATGGTGAAAGAGGAGCGATAACAATTCATCAAAATGCTTTTGTGAAAGAATTGGTACAAGAGTGGAACATGAAAAATTGCAGACCTGCCACAACTCCTCTACCATCTGGAACAGTGCTCAAAAAGTGTGATGTTGCTCAGTGCGAAGGTGAAAATATCAAATTGTACCAATCGTTAATTGGAAGTCTGATGTATTTGGCAACAATATCCCGTCCAGACATCGCTCACACAGTTTCAAGATTGTCTCAATACAACGTCCATCCCCATAAAGAACATCTAAGTGCGGCAAAACATGTGTTGCGGTATTTGAGCAGTAATCCGAAGCTTGTGATTTCTTATAAAACTGATGACGATTTATTATGTTACACCGATGCCGATTGGGGATCTAATCCCTTAGATAGAAAATCATTTAGTGCTTTTTTACTTTTCTTCGCAGGTGGACCTATAAGTTGGGAGTCGAAGAAGCAAAGTGTGGTGGCCCTTAGTTCTATGGAGGCTGAATACATTGCGTTATGCCAAGGGACGAAAGAGATTGTGTTCCATAGAAGTTTATTGAAGGAAATTGGACTTGGTCAGCTAACCCAGATGCCAACCGAAATTAGGTGCGATAATCTTGGAGCCCAATTCCTTGCTAACAGTCAGATGACCCTGAAGCGCAGCAAACACATCGATATTCGTTTTCACTATATTAAAGAAAAAATTGAGCTAAATGAAATTTGTATAAACTATGTATCCTCAAATGAAAATTTATCTGACTTGTTAACTAAATGTTTGCCTAAAATTCGACACCACCATATTTGTAATATGTTAAATTTTGGACTTTGATATAACGATTTTTGAACTCTTTGTTTTTGTATGAATATTCGTTGAGGTGGACTATGTTAGGATTAACATAATTTTGTTTTGGTCTTATGTTACATCTATTTATCTATTTCAACTCATTCATACAAATTGATCTCTTTTACTCTTTATCTCAAGTAACGGTAATTCATTATTGTAATTTTGGTTTAATTGGAATTCACTTCTTACTCTGTACTTTGCTTAGGATGATATTTTTAGTTCTAATAAAGAATTCAACCCGAATCAACGTGTCCGTCTTTTCATTGCGCTAACAAGTCTAATATAGGATCCATGGTCGACTATTCGGGATCTTTTACATCCCAAACGAAAAAAATAACATCTGCATTTTGTTTGCCAACGTGTACTAGTGAAAGGGTCTCCAGGGACAATGTTGGGTATTTTTCCCCAAAATCAGGGATATTTTATCGTGGATGGGGACAAAATTTTTGAGTTGGGGACTTGGGGATTTGGTGGGGAATTTCCACAAATTTGGGGATTTTTGTGGGGAAAATCTGTTCAGCATAATTAATCAGAGTAAGAACTATGGTTTATATGAAATTCTTTACTTCGACATGCTTAAAAAAAGGCTTAAAAAAGTACGGAGATTCTCCAAAATATAAAAAAAAAAACTTTCCTACTCTTTATTCCACGACATTTATTTGGGCTTCTTTACATTTGTTTGAGCTTCTTTACAATTTACTCTCTTTCCTAACTAATGTTTTACTATTGTGAAATTATTTCGTACAGACTCATCTGCGTACATCACTGATTTTGAAAATTATCACATATCCCATACATATAGAATAGAGTTCATATCGGGACAGCAATGCGTTTTGATCGATAGGCCAATTTTATATCTTGACTATATGTTGACCGAACTCTCATTTTTATTTCTCGAGCGTTTACAAGATGATTTGCATAAGATGACTCGATGACTCTTCATACCAATAATTAACTCTGATGGGGGCTGGTATCGGATGATATTTTGAGCACCCGTCTACTGGTTTTGTGTTTTGAATCTTCATCTTTTTGTAACTCGCAAACTGGTATAAAATAAATTGCACATTTTTATTTTATTTAAAATTTTTTTTTATACCCTCCACCATAGGATGGGGCGTATATTAACTTTGTCATTCCGTTTGTAACACATCGAAATATTGCTCTAAGACCCCATAAAGTATATATATTTTGGGTCGTGGTAAAATTCTGAGTCGATCTGAGCATGTCCGTCGTCCGTACGTCCTTCCGTCCGTCCGTCTCTTGAAATCACGCTAACTTCCGAACGAAACAAGCTATCGACTTGAAACTTGGCACAAGTAGTTGTTATTGATGTAGGTCGTATTGCAAATGGGCCATATCGGCCCACTTTTACGTATAGCCCCCATATAAACAGACCCCCAAATTTGGCTTGCGAGGCCTCTAAGAGAAGCAAATTTCATCCGATCCGGCTGAAATTTGGTACATGGTGTTAGTATGTGGTCTCTAACTACCATGCACAAATTGGTCCACATCGGTCCATAATTATATATAGCCCCCATATAAACCGATCCCCCTATTTGGTTTGCGGAGCTTCTAAGAGAAGCAAATTTCATCCGATCCGGCTGAAATTTGGTACATGGTGTTAGTACGAGGTCTCTAACTGCCATGCAAGAATAGGTCCACATCGGTCCATAATTATATATAGCCCCCATATAAACCGATCCCCTGATTTGGCTTGTGGAGCCTTTAGGAGAAGCAAATGTCATCCGATCCGGCTGAAATTTGGTACATGGTGTTAGTATATGGTCACTAACAACCATAGAAAAATTGGTCCACATCGGTCCATAATTATATATAGCCCCCATATAAACCGATCTCCCGATTTGGCTTGTGGAGCCTCTAAGAGGAGCAAGAGTCATCCGATCCGACTGAAATTTGGTACGTGGTGTTAGTATATTGTCTCTAACAACCATGCCAAAATTGGTTCATATCGGTCCAAAATTATATATAGACCCCATATAAACCGAACCCCCGATTTGGCTTGTGGAGCCTCTTAGAGGAGAAAGAGTCATCCGATCCGACTGAAATTTGGTACGTGGTGTTAGTATATTGTCTCTAATAACCATGCCAAAATTGGTCCACAACGGTATATAATTATATATAGACCCCATATAAGCCGATCCCCAGAGGAGCAAAATTCATCAGATCAAGTTGAAATTTGGTACGTGGTGTTAGTATATGGTCTCTAACAACCATGCAAGAATTGGTCCATATCGGTCCATAATTATATATAGCCCCCATATAAATCGATCCCCAGATTTGTCCTCCGGAGCCTCTTGGAAGACCAAAATTCATCTGATTCAGTTGAAATTTGGTACGTGGTGTTAATGTATGGCCTCAAACTCCCATGCAAAAATTGGTCGATATCGGTCCATAATTATATAGGCCCCATATAAACCGATCCCCAGATTTGACCTCCGGAGCCCCTTGGAAGAGCAAAATTCTTCCCGTTCGGTTGAAATTTGGTACGTGATGTTAGTATATGGTATCCAACATCCATGCAGGAATTGGTTCCTACACCCTCAAAAAAATCGCTTCTCTAACATATGTTCCAAGCATATTTTGCAGGAAGCACATATATTATTGGATACTGCCGAAACATTAATATGTTTGTTTTATGTGAACATATTATATGTTTTTGAAGCATTTTGAGCCCAAAAATATTATATACTTGGAAGAATTTTCCCCAAAGAAAATTGTGCTCATTCCCTAACATAATTTTCACTTCCACGAAATTTTTAGTTTTTGGTACCTTTTTCTGTAATTCAGTTCAAAATGTGTGTCCATAATGCCAAAATGATAAACAAAACACTTGTCCACACATACATAAAATTCTTCTCTCAAGGCGAAAACACATGCTATTTTTTTAAAATCTCGATGCTCTTGGTTCCGAATGTCTATTCTCTTTACTCCGAATACTCATTCTAATATTCAAATTATATAATATTTAGACTTAAGCATATCAAATTGTTGGCCTTATCTTAAAGCAGTTTTCGGATACAACATACAACTGTTTCACAGAAATTGTAAACATATATATGTTTACTCGAAATTTGTAAATTTATATATGTTTACATTCACACAAATTATTTTTATGAAACATTCATGCCCCAAACATAATATATTACAACATATTAACATATGTGTCCCAAACATTTAGTGTTAGTTTAGGAACATTACATGTTGCCACTTAAATATATTGTGTTTAAAAATTGTGCCCGAAACACATTTTGTTTATATCGGAACATATGAAAAACATATTTTTCTAACAGTGTATCAGTCCATAATTATATATCGCTTCCATATAAACCGATCCCCAGATTTGACCTCCGGTGCCTTTTGGAGAAGCAAAATTTATCCGATCTGGTTGAAATTTGGTACGTGGTGGTAGTATATGATATTTAACAACCATGCCAAAAGTGGTCCATATCAGTCCATAATCATATATAGCCCCCATATAAACCGATCCCGAGATTTGGAGCCTCTTGGAGGAGCAAATTTCATCCGAGTCAGTTGAAATTTGGTACATTGTGGTAGTATATGGCCGTTAACAACCATACCTAACTAGGTCCATATCGGTCTATAGTTATACATAGCCCTCAGATAAATCGATCGCCAATCACACAAAAATTGGTCCATATCAAGTTCATAATTGTAGCACCCATATAAAATAAGCTCTCCACGTACCGTGCAGAAGTCGATATCGATTCGTAATTATTATACCCTCCATCATAGGATGGGGGTATATTAACTTTGTCATTCCGTTTGTAACACATCGAAATATTGCTCTAAGACCCCATAAAGTATATATATTCTGGGTCGTGGTGAAATTCTGAGTCGATCTAAGCATGTCCGTCCGTCCGTCTGTTGAAATCACGCTAACTTCCGAACGAAACAAGCTATCGACTTGAAACTTGGCACAAGTAGTTGTTATCGATGTAGGTCAGATGGTATTGAAAATGGGCCATATCGGTCCACTTTTACGTATAGCCCCCATATAAAGGGACCCTCAGATTTGGCTTGTGGAGCCTCTAACAGAAGCATATTTCATCCGATCCGGCTGAAATTTGGTATATGGTGTTGGTATATGGTCTCTAACAACCACGCAAAAATTGGTCCACATCGGTCCATAATTATATATAGCCCCCATATAAACCGATCCCCAGATTTGGCTTGTGGAGCCTCTAAGAGAAGCATATGTCATCCGATCCGGCTGAAATTTGGTACATGGTGTTGGTAGATGGTCTCTAACAATCATGCAAAAATTGGTCCACATCGGTCCATAATTATATATAGCCCCCATATAAACCGATCCCCAGATTTGGCTTGCGGAGCCTCTAAGAGAAGCATATTTCATCCGATCCGGCTGAAATTTGGTACATGGTGTTGGTAGATGGTCTCTAACAATCGTGCAAAAATTGGTCCACATCGGTCCATAATTATATATAGCCCCCATATAAACCGATCCCCAGATTTGACCTCCGGAGCCTCTTGGAACATGTAAGAATTGGTCTAAATCGGTCCATAATTATATATAGCCCCCATATAAATCGATCCCCAGATTTGATCTCCGGAGCCTCTTGGAGGAGTAAAATTCATCCGATCCGGTTGAAATTTGCAACGTGGTGTCAGTATAAGGCCGCTAATAACCATGCCAAAATTGGTCCATATCGGTCTTAGTTATATATAGCCGATCCCCAATCACTCAAAAATTGGTCCATATCGGTTCATAATCATGGTTGCCACTCGAGCCAAAAATAATCTACCAAAATTTTATTTTTATAGAAAACATTGTCAAAATGTTATTTCTATAGAAAATTTCGTCAAAATTTTATTACTATATATTTGTCAAAATTTTATTTCTGTAGAAAATTTTGTCAAAATTTTATTTCTATAGAAAATTTTATCAAAATTTTATTTCTATGGAAAATTTTATTTCTATAGAAAATTTTATCAAAATTTTATTTCTATAGATAATTTTGTCAAAATTTTATTTCTATACAAAATTTTGTCAAAATTTTATTTCTATAGAAAATTTTGTTAAAATTTTATTTCTATAGAAAATTATGTCAACATTTTATTTCTATAGAAAATTTTGTCGAACTGAATTATATACGTCTTTAATCGGCCTTTTTTTTGGTTTAATATGTTCCCCGTATGGAGTAACTTTCAATTTAGAAGACGGTGTTAAGGATTTTTTAAGATACCTTGCCATCGGCAAGTTTTACCGCAACCCAACTAATTCGATCGTGGATGACAGTCTTTAGTAGAAGTTTCTACGCAATCCATGGTGGAGGGTACATAAGATTCGGCCTGGCCGAACTTACGCCCGTATATACTTGTTATTTCTCGAGCGTTTAGAAGATAATTTGCATAAGATTACTCGATGACTCTTCATACCAATAATAATTAACTCTGATGGGGGCTGGTATCGGATGATATTTTGAGCACCCGTCTACTGGTTTTGTGTTTTGAAATCTTCATCTTTTTGTAACCTGCAAACTGGTATAACAAAAATTGCACATTTTTATTTGATTTAAATTTTTTTATATATTTTTTTACGGATTTTCTACAGCAGAGAATATTCGTTTACTTTTTTTCAAAAAACTTTTCAACAAATTATTGGAGATTTTTATGGGGAATTTTAATTTAAATTGGGGATTTTTGGGGATAGGTTAGGTTAAGTGGCAGCCCGATGTATCAGGCTCACTTAGACTATTCAGTCCATTGTGATACCACATTGGTGAATTTTTGGGGATAAAAGCGTTTCATTTTGGGTTCCCGGAAAATACTGGCAACATTGTCCAGGGATGCAAAGATTATGCAAAACATGTATTCTAATAGGAGGACATTGACTATCCGAACTTCTCTACGGGTTCATGAAGCTTTGCTAACGATTGCAATAAGATCTCGGGATGAAATAAGGCCGACCCTACAATCTAAAATCTTGCCAAGAGATTATCCACTAGGAGCCACAAATAGTCAGAAAATGTGGTGCCACCATCAGGAAGACCCAAGAGGCTTCGGTCAACTATTCGGAATTTCTCTGAATCCAAACGAAAAGATAAATCAGCATTTCTTTTGCAGGCTAACTTGGAAAGACGGCGCCCCTACGTCGAATGTGTTCTGTAGTCAATTGATGGAACACTCTCAGACTGTAAATTATGCGAACATAAGCCAGAGTGAATTCATCCACGTCCTGAAATCAACATCTGGTATTTGTTCGGGTTAATCCTCCCAATATCTTTCTCGTGACACCCACTGTATATCTATGGATGTCAATACCAGACTCCCGCTTTTCTGTGTCCCCACCCAATCAAACTCTTTCTACTAAATCATCATTTGCATCAGGTGTCAAGACCATCCCTCCCCACCCCTTCCAACCATGTAACGGCAAAGGGAAAAACTCATCGAGAATAGATTCTTCCACCTCGTGCCTGTTTAACAATCAACATCATGCTGCCATTGTTTACAGGTTTGTTTGAATTTGGAATGATGGAAGCCATCTCCGGATTTCTCATGTGCCATGTCAGGTAGTGAGCCTTATCGTTTGCTCATTTCAAGCGAAAAGCAATTGAGAACTGGTGTTGTGTTAATATTAAGTTACATTTTAATGCTTTTCTTTCTTAGTTCTTTTTTCATCATCGTCAGACGGCTGGGCTGATTTTCTATCTGCCTTATGGCAAATAAGCCGAATAAATTCGTCAAAGACTTGCTTTTGGGTTCGTTCCATCTCTACTGGCAGCTTTTGTCAGGGGAACATTTTAATTATTCATTGCTGTTGACAAAGTTTTTCTGCAGTTTGATTTTATTTTATTATGGGACTTGTTCTTCCTTTAAGTCATTTGGCAAGTACAACAAGACAGGCGCGAACAACAAAATGTGTAACAAAATGTTCATGATTTTCAGCTTGAGTTCGTTTGGAAAAGTTTTTGTTTTTGGCACAAATAAAGAGTGGTATGATAAGGCTGGGGAAACTTATCAAGGACTTCAAAGTAGTTAAGCAAAAAGAGTCAAAAAATTAGAATTACACGGAAATTGCAAAATCCCTAAAAATATGCTTTTGTTTCTCATAGCTTCCTACATTTTTCTTCAAAAACAAGAATCCTAGAATCTTATTGAAAACCGGTATACTAAAGGGTGATTCTTTTGAGGTTAGGATTTTCATGCATTAGTATTTGACAGATCACGTGGGATTTCAGACATGGTGTCAAAGAGAAAGATGCTCAGTATGCTTTGACATTTCATCATGAATAGACTTACTAACGAGCAACGCTTGCAAATCATTGAATTTTATTACCAAAATCAGTGGCAGAAAATCCGCTTTTTTATCGACAAATTTTGTTCAGCGATGAGGCTCATTTCTGGTTGAATGGCTACGTAAATAAGCAAAATTGCCGCATTTGGAGTGAAGAGCAACCAGAAGCCGTTCAAGAACTGCCCATGCATCCCGAAAAATGCACTGTTTGGTGTGGTTTGTACGCTGGTGGAATCATTGGACCGTATTTTTTCAAAGATGCTGTTGGACGCAACGTTACGGTGAATGGCGATCGCTATCGTTCGATGCTAACAAACTTTTTGTTGCCAAAAATGGAAGAACTGAACTTGGTTGACATGTGGTTTCAACAAGATGGCGCTACATGCCACACAGCTCGCGATTCTATGGCCATTTTGAGGGAAAACTTCGGAGAACAATTCATCTCAAGAAATGGACCGGTAAGTTGGCCACCAAGATCATGCGATTTGACGCCTTTAGACTATTTTTTGTGGGGCTACGTCAAGTCTAAAGTCTACAGAAATAAGCCAGCAACTATTCCAGCTTTGGAAGACAACATTTCCGAAGAAATTCGGGCTATTCCGGCCGAAATGCTCGAAAAAGTTGCCCAAAATTGGACTTTCCGAATGGACCACCTAAGACGCAGCCGCGGTCAACATTTAAATGAAATTATCTTCAAAAAGTAAATATCATGGACCAATCTAACGTTTCAAATAAAGAACCGATGAGATTTTGCAAATTTTATGCGTTTTTTTTAAAAAAAAAGTTATCAAGCTCTTAACAAATCGCCCTTTATTTCCGGTGTCATTAGAAAATATCGGGAAAACTTACTTTTCCCGCTCATATCATATTTTTTTTAAGATGGCACATATATCTCCTGATAATATGCAAATATTTGAAATTTTCTTATAAGTGTGGTTATGTACACGCAAACAAAAAATAATTCTTTCCTCCCAAACGAAATTTTAGACAAACACATTTCGTTTCTCATTTGCCTGTTGCTGTAAGGAAGTTTCTTTGGGAGAAAAGTATATACTTTTTGTGATAAACGTTTATTCTTTTCTAGGATGTAAAAACAATTTCATAAAGACTAACTCAAAAAACAATCTTTTCTGGTTAATTGCATTTCCCTTCACATTTTTCTCACTTTCACGAGGTTTTTTAGTTCTTAGCAATGTAGAAGAAATTATTCGATTTTATAAATTTTTAAAATTTTTCCTTTCGCCTGGACGGAGAACCGATCCGCGGACCAAGCAATTTGTAAGCATACTATCCACTGAGCTACGTAGCTGTTATTGTCATCAATAGATAATTATCCATATAAGTTATATTAATGTAGCATAGCTTGCGGCGCCCACGAGCCAATTAAACAAACTTTATTTAACAGAAACAAACATTTAGTTGGGCACCGTGGAGCAGTGGTTGCTAAGTCCGCCTTGCATGCCAAGGTTCGTGGGTTCGAGCCCTGCTTCGACCGATTTTTTTGTTTTTTTTTTTTCTTTACATATATTCCAGATATGTTCGGAAAATTCCGAAAATATGTTCGACATTACATACTACTATATTAAATTTTTACTATGAACTGTAAAATGCTTCTTATTAAAGACTTAAAGTTAAAAAAGAACAGTGCTTGATATAAACGAAATGGACTATGTTGTTGGTTCAAAAATATTTGTTTTTATTGAAAAAATAAAAATTTTGTAACAAACGAATTTTTTTGGTGATAAAAGTTTAAAATTTTCGAAGAACTTCAAGAAACTCTAACAAAAGAAAAAACGTTTTCGGTTTTCCAAACGTTTTTGTTTCTTTTCGTGTATATGCAGCCAGACTCACTTAGACTATTCCGTCCGTTGTGATACCACATTGCTGAACTTTTCTCTTTTTTACTGAATGACACTGCGGTGAAACCACTTTCCAAGCAACTTTCCAAGACTCAGAAATGTCATCAATATTACTGAGAGAACTGAACTGAATTTTATTTCTGTTGAAAATTTTGTCAAAATTTTATTTCTAGAAAAAATTTTGTCAAAATTTTATTTCTATAGAAAATTTTCTCATAATTGTATTTCTAGAAAAAATTTGTCAAAATTTTATTTCTATAGAAAATTTTGTACAAATTTTATTTCTGTAGAAAATTTTATTAAAGTTTTATTTCTATAGAAAAATTCGTCAAAATTTTATTTCTATAGAAAATGTTGTTAAAATTTTATTCCTATAGAAAACTTTGTTAAAATTTTATTTCTATAGAAAATTTTGTCACCATTTTATTTCTATTGAATTTTTTTTTCAAAATTTTATTTCTATAGAACATTTTCTCAAAATGTATTTTTATAGAAAATTTTATTAAAATTTTATTTCTATAGAAAATTTTGTCAAAATGTTATTTCTATAGAAAATTTTCTCAAACACTTATTTCTTTAAAAAAATTTGTCAAAAATTTATTGATAATTCATTTTTTTTCAAAATTTTATTACTATAGAAAATTTTTCCAAAATGTTATTTCTATAGAAAATTTTCTCAAAATTTTATTTCTATAGAAAATTTTCTCAGAAATTATTTTTATAGAAAATTTTGTTAAAATTTTATTTCTATAGAAAATTTTGTCAAAATTTTATTTCTATAGAAAATTTTGACAAAATTTTCATTTCTCCACAAAATTTTGTCAATATTTTATTTCTATTGAAAATTTTCACAAAATTTTGTTTCTATAGAAAATTTTGTTAAAATTTTATTTAAATAGAAAAATTTTTTGAAATTTTATTTCTATAGAAAAATTTGTTAAAATTTTATTTCTAACGAGAATTTTGTAAAAATTTTATTTCTGTAGAAAATTTTGTTAAAGTTTTATTTCCATAGAAAATTAAGTCAAAATTTTATTTCTATAGACAATGTGGCAAGTTTTTTTCTCTAGACAATCTGGAAATTTTTTTTCTAGAAAATTTTGTCAAAATTGTATTTCTATAGAATATATTGTTAAACTTTTCTTTTCAAAAATTTATTTCTATTTTCAAAATTTAATTTCTAAGAAAATTTTCTCAAAATTTGTTTCCATAGAAAACTTTGTACAAATTTAATTTCTACAGAAAAGTTACTCAATATTTTATTTCCATTGAAAATTTTCTCAAAATTTTATTTCTATAGAAAATTTTGTTAAAATTTTATTTCAATAGAAAAATTTGTCAAAATTTTATTTCTATAGAAAATGTTCTCAAAATTTATTTTTATAGAGAATTTTGTTAAAATTTTATTTCTATAGGAAATGTTGTCAAAATGTTATTTCTATAGAGAATTTGTAAAAATTTTATTTCTGTAAAAAATTTTGTTAAAGTTTTATTTCTATAGACAATTTGGCAATTTTTTTTCTCTAGACAATCTGGCGATTTATTTTCAAGGAAATTTTGTCAAAATTTTATTTCTATAGAAAATATTGTTAAAATTTTCTTTTCAAAAATTTATTTCTATTGTCAAAATTTAATTTCTAAGAAAATTTTCTCAAAATTTCTTTCCATAGAATATTTTGTACAACTGTTACTTCTACAGAAAATTTACTCAATATTTTATTTCTATTGAAAAGTTTCTCAAAATTTTATTTCTATAGAAAATTTTGTATAACTTTTATTTCTATAGAAAATTTAATCAATATTTTATTTCTATTGAAAATTTTCTCAAAAGTTTATTTCTATAGAAAATTTTGTCAAAAATTTATTGCTAATGAATTTTTTTTCAAAATTTTATTACTATAGAAAATTTTCTCAAATATTTATTTCTATAAAAATTTTTTGCAAAATTTTATTTCTAAGAAAATTTTGCCCAAATTTTTTGTCTATAAAAAATTTTGCCTAAATTTTTTCTCAAACACTTATTTCTATAAAAAATGTTGTCAAAAATTTATTGCTAATGAATTTTTTTTCAAAATTTTATTACTATAGAAAATTTTCTCAAAATTTTATTTCTATAGAAAATTTTCTTAGAAATTATTTTTGTAGAAAATTTTGTTAAAATTTTATTTCTATATAAAAATTTTGTCAAAATTTTATTTCTATAGAAAATCTAGAAGATTTTGTCAAAATATTATTTCAATAGAAATTTTTCTCAAATATTTATTTCTATAAAAATGTTTGTCAAAAATTTATTGCTAATGAATTTTTTTTCAAAATTTTATTACTATAGAAAATTTTCTCAAATATTTATTTCTATAGAATTTTTTTGCAAAATTTTATTTCTATAGAAAATGTTGCCCAAATTTTTTATCTATAAAAAATTTCGCCTAAATTTTTTTCTATATAAAATTTTGCCTAAATTTTTATCTATTGAAAATTTTTCAAAAATTTTATTTATTGTGTTGGAGTAGGTTAAATCCATCAAACTATTAAAAAATCTAGGCTGTGGGGAAATATGGTACTATTGGGTAAATCATAAATTACGAAAAATGGGGACTTTGTGACATTACCCGTTTTGCTATACCATTCTCTTTTTCAAAAACTTTCAAAATGAAAAATTTTTGAATTTTTCAAAATATAAAATACACTGAAACCTCTCAACCTTAGACAACCGACAAAAAATTAAACTCTCATAAGTGGACACTTTCCAAATGTGCACCCAGAGAAGGAATATGATCACCTCAAACATGTTTTAAGAGCAAAATGTTATTTTTGGGTGGTGACCATGTAACATGGTTTTCGCAACCATGTTATTTTATCGGAAATCATGTATCTGATTTCGGCAAGCAGGTTATATTTGACGAGAAAATATCATTTTAGTGACAAACATGTTACATGGTCACCATACAAAAATAACATTTTGCTCTTAAAACATGTTTGAGGTGATCATATTCCTTCTCTGCGTGTGGACAAAAAGTTAGGCGACTGTGAGTGCCCAATTTTATAATGGACTTTTCGACTTTTTGATGTTTCCTTTCACTACTTATGAATGCTCATATACCAACTGTATTGGGCTAGACAACATCCAAAAAACTGGCAAAAATCCGCTGGGTGAAAATATTGAGGAATGATCAATGATACGACAAAATTTAAGTAGTTTTTATTTTACTCTTTCAAAATTTTGAATGGTCAAGTTTTCAACTATTTTCTATTTTCCAAAATTGAGAAAAATAATTTTGCACACTTTAAATATTTAAAAAAAGAATTTCCAACATTTAAAATGTTCGATTTTTTGGCATTGTAGAATTTTCCTCTCACTACTGACCAATGCTGCTAGGCTATCGTTTTCGTTTTCATCTTTTCGACCATTGGCATTTTCCACAAATTTGTAAAATTCGTTTTCCGAATTTTGGAGTTTTTAGAATTTAAAAATGTCGCAAAACCATGTTTTATAATTTTTTGAAAATTGAAAACATTCAAATTTTTGATTTTTTTGGAGTTCTAGTAATAATATGAGGAAGTAATAAATGAGGAAGACCGGGGAAGTGGCCAAACATATGATTGAATTTAAGTTTTTGGACTTTTTAAAATTTTGGATAAATCGACTTTTTGACTTTTTGGATATTATCCAAAATTTAGGAAAAATTATTTTAGATATTTTCAAATTTTAAAATGTCCAATTTTTGAATTTTTCAAAATTTCAAATAGCCGACTTTTTGGAATTGTAGAATTTTCTATCGACTTTTGGACGTTTTATAATTTTTATTTAAATTCGTCGCAATGCTGGTATAACATTACCTTTAGTTATTTAAATTTTTCAAAATTTTAAATAATTGCCTTTTTGACATTGTAGAATTTTTCATATGCAAATAATTATTTTGCAATAATTTCAAACTTTTGAATTTTTCAAACTTTGAAATAGTCAATTTTTCGATTTTTTGACGTTGTAGAATTGTCCTCTGCCGTTATACCAACCTCTTAATTTTTGTACTATTTTTTTTTTCCAAAAATATGTCTTTATAGCATCTGTATGTATTTGTAATGAAGTAAACAATGTCATGTTGCTGTAGTTCGTCTTCTCTCTCTCTCTCTACTATTCATGTGTTGTGCTTTTCGCACGTTTCACTATACACTCATCTTAAAGTAATAACTGAAAAATGGTAAATTTTCCAAGAGGTCTCATGTGGGTTTCGTTGTCTTATGCAGTCATTTGTTCGTTCGTTCGTTCGTTCATTCATTCATCCTAACTCAACCTACCACTAATTCTTCATTTGAACCTGTAGTCATTCGCAGGCAAGCAAAGATTGTCTAGTCGATGAACAAGCATGACTGTGTACATCCATCCAAGTTCATGTCCTGTAAGCAACACATCGCAAAATGTGATCACAGTTACTGAGTTTCGTTGGTAATTCGTTACACAAAAAAAAAGCGGAGACCTTTAATGGCAGTTCAAAGCAAGTCAAAGAATAATAACAATACAACAACAACACAAAAACAATGACAACAACAATACCAGCAAATGACAAAATTTTAGACAACAGAGGACTCATAAGGCGAAAAGAAGAAACACAAATGCTTTTTGCAGACACGAACAATTTTTCTTTGAGTTTTCAAATCATTTTGCAAAAATTTAGTTTTAAAATAGATTAGCCTCTTGGGATATTTAGATAATTTGTTGGTATTTTGTTGACTGTGACTATGCGAAGACATTGCCAGCGATAAAGAGAGAATATATGTACATGGTGATGATGATGACGGTGACTCCCTATACATAAAGGCCCCCTAAAGTATGCTACAATTTTCTCCATCTAATTAAGTTTAGTTAAGTGTGGTGACAATTCTTAATTTGAAATTTTAACAAATAGCTTTAGAATAATTTATAAGTTTAGTACTGTTTGCGAATATTTGAAGAGATTGTTTCTGCCAACAGTGAAAGTTGAAGAATATTTAAAAAGATTTGCAAATGCCTAATGCCAAGCTCTAAGGTAGAATTTTTTTGAAGTTTGAATATAAAATTTTAATAATTTGTGTAATGATATACCCCAACAGAATTCATAGTTTAATTCTTAATAGTTTAAAGAGAATATATAACCAAAAAGTTGATATTTAAATTATTATTCTTTCTATACAACTGGGAATATAGGGCATACATCAAAGATAAAATTGAATATTTTCCCAAAAAAAAAAAAGAAATTTAGAATAATTTAAGACAACTCAAAGGCAATTTGTCAGAGTAAATAAAATTTAATACAGTGAAACCTCTCAAAAGTGGATAGTCATGGTTGTCTAAATTTTGCCCACATTTGGAAGGTGTCCACATTTGCAGAGGTTAATGTAGCAAACTTCTCACTACAACTTTTTACTTATGAAAGATGGCCGGTTTTCATAGTGCGTAAGTTTGTAATAAAATCGACAGATATTTAAGATAAACATAACGACCTAAGGTGACCATATCTATCGAGTGTGACATTCTGCCACCAGTGAAATGGTCATGGGAGAATAGGATCCTAGAAGAGATACCACAGGGGAATAGTTGCTACACCCATATATCGAAGATGGGTGAGAGGTCGGGACTTGGGATAGGTTAAGTTAGGTGACAGCACGATGTATCGGCTCACTTAGACTATCCATTGTGATACCACATTGGTGAACTTCTCTCTTATCACTGAGTGCTGCCCGATTCCATGAGCACTATAAACAAAGGAATCCCAAGTGGAGGGAAATGGCAAACCAATATCTGTCGTTTCCTTTTCGCATACGCAGAGAAGGGATATGATCACCCCAAACCTGTTTCAAGAGTAAAATGTTTTTTTTTGTGGTGAACATGGAACATTTTTACCACAAAAATGTTGTGTTTTCGCTAAGCATAAAATGCTTGTCGAAATCAGATATATAATTTGCGAGCAAATAACATGGTTGCGGAAAACATGTTTCATGTTCCCCATACAAAAATAATATTTTTCTTTTGAAACATATTTAAGGGGGTGATATCCTTCTCTGGGTGCAGGAGCTTACAAGTTTTTTCCAAACCCAAGCTTTCGATGTCAATATACAGGATGATTTCCAGAACTATTTAAGCTATTCTCGTTTTGTGATCAGTGGCAGCTTTACCGTTGAGAGTTTTTTTTTTTAAATTTGGCACAACAATTTCACACGTTTTAAAAGGTTGCACACTAATTATACCCTCCACCATAGGATGGGGGGTATATTAACTTTGTCATTCCATTTGTAACACATCGAAATATTGCTCTAAGACCCCATAAAGTATATATATTCTGGGTCGTGGTGAAATTCTGAGTCGATCTAAGCATGTCCGTTCGTCCGTCTGTTGAAATCACGCTAACTTCCGAACGAAACAAACTATCGACTTGAAACTTGGCACAAGTAGTTGCTATTGATGTACGTCGGATGGTATTGCAAATGGGCCATATCGGTCCACCTTTACGTATAGCCCCCATATAAACGGACCCCCAGATTTGGCTTACGGAGCCTATAAGAGTAGTATATTTCATCCGATCCGGCTGAAATTTGGTACATGGTGTAAGCATATGGTCTCTAACAACCTTGCAAAAACTGGTCCATATCGGTCCATAATTATATATAGCCCCCATATAAACCGATCCCCATATTTGGGGATTGAAATTTGGGACGTGGTGTTAGAATGTGGTCTCTAACAACCATGCAAAAATTGGTCCATATTGGTCCATAATTATATATAGCCCCAATATAAACCGTTCCCCAGATTTGTTTTTCGGAGCCTCTAAGAGAAGCAAATTTCATCCGATCCGGCTGAAATTTGGTACATTGGAGGAGCAAAATTCATCCGATTCGGTTGAAATTTGGAACGTGGTGTTAGAATGTGGTCTCTAACAACCATGCAAAAATTGGTCCACATAGGTCCATATTTATATATATCCCCCATATAAATCGATCGCCAGATTTGACTTCCGGAACCTCTTGGAGGAGCAAAATTCATCCGATTCGGTTGAAATTTGCAACGAGGTGTTAGTATATGGCCGCTAATAACCATGCCAAAATTGGTCAATATCGGTCTATAGTTATATATAGCCGATCCCCAATCACACAAAAATTGGTCCATATCGGTTCATAACCATGGTTGCCACTCGAGCCAAAAATAATCTACCAAAATTCTATTTCTATCAAAAATGTTGTCAACATTTTATTTGTATCGAAAATTTTGTCAAAATTTTATTTCTATAGAAAATTTTGTTAATTTTATTTTTTTTTTGTATAGAAAATGTTTTCAAAATTTTATTTTTATAGAAAATTTTATCAAAATGTTATTTCTATAGAAAATTTTGTCAAAATGTTATTTCTATAGAAAATTTTGTCAAAATTTTTGTTCTATAGAAAATTTTGTCAACATTTTTGTTCTATAGAAAATTTTGTCAAAATTTTATTTCTATAGAAAATTTTGTTAAAATTTTATTACTATAGAAAATTTTGTCGAAATTTTATTTCTATAGAAAATTTTCTCAAAATTTTATTTCTATAGAACATTTTGTCAAAATTTTATATTGTTAAAATTTTATTTCTATAGAAACTTTTGACAAAATTTGTCAAAATTCGTATATAATCGGCCTTTTTTAGTTTAATATATACCACGTATGGACTATGTGGTATATAAAGGGTGATTTGTTAAGAGCTTGATAACTTTTTTTTAAAAAAAAACGCATAAAATTTGCAAAATCTCATCGGTTCTTTATTTGAAACGTTAGATTGGTCCATGACATTTACTTTTTGAAGATAATTTCATTTAAATGTTGACCGCGGCTGTGTCTTAGGTGGTCCATTCGGAAAGTCCAATTTTGGGCAACTTTTTCGAGCATTTCGGCCGGAATAGCCCGAATTTCTTCGGAAATGTTGTCTTCCAAAGCTGGAATAGTTGCTGGCTTATTTCTGTAGACTTTAGACTTGACGTAGCCCCACAAAAAATAGTCTAAAGGCGTCAAATCGCATGATCTTGGTGGCCAACTTACCGGTCCATTTCTTGAGATGAATTGTTCTCCGAAGTTTTCCCTCAAAATGGCCATAGAATCGCGAGCTGTGTGGCATGTAGCGCCATCTTGTTGAAACCACATGTCAACCAAGTTCAGTTCTTCCATATTTGGCAACAAAAAGTTTGTTAGCATCGAACGATAGCGATCGCCATTCACCGTAACGTTGCGTCCAACAGCATCTTTGAAAAAATACGGTCCAATGATTCCACCAGCGTACAAACCACACCAAACAGTGCATTTTTCGGGATGCATGGGCAGTTCTTGAACGGCTTCTGGTTGCTCTTCACTCCAAATGCGGCAATTTTGCTTATTTACGTAGCCATTCAACCAGAAATGAGCCTCATCGCTGAACAAAATTTGTCGATAAAAAAGCGGATTTTCTGCCAACTTTTCTAGGGCCCATTCACTGAAAATTCGACGTTGTGGCAGATCGTAAGTCTATTCATGATGAAATGTCAAAGCATACTGAGCATCTTTCTCTTTGACACCATGTCTGAAATCCCACGTGATCTGTCAAATACTAATGCATGAAAATCCTAACCTCAAAAGAATCACCCTTTATATAACGACAACAACGACAATAATAATTTTCCGTTTTATTTCCATAGTTGTCACATGTGTGTGTGTGTGTGCGTTTGTGACTATGTTTGTTATGTATTTTTGTTTTGTGTATATATGTGCATTCTGTTTTTTTTTCTTTTTCTCTGTGGTCTATCCCTTTACACAATAATACACAATAGTTTGGTCAAAACAAAACAATGAAGATACCAGGAAATTCATAAAGGCCACCTTGTGTGCAAATTCTTTCATACATATGTGACATAACAAAGCTACGAATCTATGGTCAGGTTTTCTGGCAACTGGAGTTTCAGGAGTTTGTTGTCTTTCTACTAGCTTGAGTGGATAATATAACCTAAGTAAGAAAATGCTCATATATTTTGTATATATATGTATGTGTGTGTGTGCGTATGTGTTTGAGTTGTATTTTTGAGAGTGAGAAAATATATTAATAACTAAGAATGCGACATAAAGTTTTAAGTTGTCGCATGTAGAAAGAGTTGAGAAACGAGGGCTAAATCGGATGGTTATATCAATAAAATAAAATAAAATAAAATAAAATAAAATAAAATAAAATAAAATAAAATAAATATAAATTAAATGAATTTAACTTAAAATAAAATAAAATAAAATAAATAACAAGTATATACGGTCGTAAGTTCGGCTAGGCCGAATGTTATGTACCCTCCACCATGGATTGAAGGGTACATAACAGACGACAGTCTTCTACTGAAGACTGTCGTCCACAATCGAATTACTTGGGTTACGGTAACACTTGCCGATGGCAAGGTATCTTAAAACTTCCTAACACCGTAATATATACCATATAGTCCATACGTGGTATATATTAAACTAAAAAAGGACGATTAAATATGTATATAATTAAGTTTAAAGTTTCTATAGAAATAAAATTTTGACAACATTTTCTATAGAAGTAAAATTTGGAAAAAAATTCTATAGCAATACAATTTGGAAAAAAATTTCTATAGAAATAAAATTTTGGAAAAATTTTCTATTGAAATAAAATTTTGGCAAAATTTTCTATTGAAATAAAATTTTGGCAAAATTTTCTATTGAAATAAAATTTTGGCAAAATTTTCTATAGAAATAACATTTTGACAATAGTTTCTATAAAAATAAAATTTTGACAAAAGTTTTTATAGAAATAAAATTTTGAAATAACATTTTGACAATGTTTTCTATAAAAATAAAATTTTGGTAGATTATTTTTGGCTCGAGTGGCAACCATGATTATGAACCAATATCATATGCTGACACCATGTACCAAATTTCAACCGGATCCGATGAAATTTGCTTCTCTTAGAGGCTCCGCAAGCCAAATCTGGGGATCGATTTATATGGGGGCTATATATAACCAAATTTCAACCAGATCGGATGAATTTTGCTTCTCCAAAAGGTACCGGAGGTCAAATCTGGGGATCGGTTTATATGGAGGCTATATATAATTATGGACTGATATAAACCAATTCCTGCATGGTTGTTGGATATCATATGGTAACATCACGTACCACATTTCAACCGAATCGGTTGAATTTTGCTCTTCCAAGGTGCTCCGGAGGTCAAATCTGGGGATCGGTTTATATGGGGGCTATTATGGACCGATGTGGACCACGTTTTGCATGGTTGTTAGAGATCATATACTAACACCATGTACCAAATTTCAGCCGGATCGGATAAAACTTGCTTCTATTAGAGGCTCCGCAAGCCAAATCGGGGGATCGGTTTATATTGGGGCTATATGTAATTATGACCCGATATGGACCAAGTTTTGCATGGTTATTAGAGACCATATACTAACACCATGTAACAAATTTCAGCTGGATCGGATGAAATTTGATTCTCTTCGAGGCTCCGCAAGCCAAATTGGGGGATCGGTTTATATGGGGGCTATATATAATTATGGACCGATGTGGACAAATTTTTGCATGCTTATTAGATACCAAATACTAACACCATTACCAAATTTCAGCCGGATCGGATGAAATTTGCTTCTCTTAGAGGCTCCGCAAGCCAAATCGGGGGATCGGTTTATATGGGGGCTATATATAATTATGGACCGATGTGGACCAATTTCTGCATGGTTGTTGGAGACCATATACTAACACCATGTACCAAATTTCAGCCGGATCGGATGAAATTTGCTTCTCTTAGAGGATCCCTAAGCCAAATTTGGGAGTCCGATGGGGGCTATATTTTACGTACGTGGACCGATATGGCCCATTTGCAATACCATCCGGCCTACATCAATAACAACTACTTGTGCCAAGTTTCAAGTCGATAGCTTGTTTCGTTCGGAAGTTAGCGTGATTTCAACAGACGGACGGACGGACATGCTTAGATCGACTCAGAATTTCACCACGACCCGGAATATATATACTTTATGGGGTCTTAGAGCAATATTTCGATGTGTTACAAACGGAATGACAAAGTTAATATACCCCCATCCTATGATGGAGGGTATAAAAAAACATTTCATTCAAAACAGAATACCGTATTAGTTGTTTTGGGATGTAGAAACAGTTGAGAAACGAGGGCTAAATCGAATGGTTATATCAATAAACAACAAGTATATACGGCCGTAAGTTCGGCCAGGCCGAAGCTTATGTACCCTCCACCATGGATTGCGTAGAAACTTCTACTGAAGGCTGTCATCCACAATCGAATTACTAGGGTTGCGGTAACACTTGTCGATGGCAAGGTATCTTAAAACTTCCTAACACCGTAATATATACCACATAGTCCATGCGTGGTATATATTAAACTAAAAAGGCCGATTAAATACGTATATAATTAAGTTTAAAGTTTCTATAGAAATAAAATTTTGACAACATTTTCTATAGAAGTAAAATTTGGAAAAAAAAAATTCTATAGAAATAAAATTTGGAATAAATTTTCTATAAAAATAAAATTTTGACAAAATTTTCTATAGAAATAAAATTTTGACAAAATTTTCTATTGAGATAAAATTTTGACAAATTTTTCTATAGAAATAACATTTTGACAATATTTTCTATAAAAATGAATGGACCAACCGATATGGACCAATTTTTGTGTGATTGGGGATCGGCTATCAAATCTGGGAAACGGTTTATATGGGGGCTATATATAATTATGGACCGATATGGACCAATTCTTGCGTGTTTGTTAGAGACACATTCTAACACCATGTTCCAAATTTCAACCGGATCGGATGAATTTCGCTCCCCCAAGAGGCTCCGGAGGACAAATCTGGTGATCGGTTTATATGGGGGCTATATATAACTATTGACCGATGTGGACCAATTTATGCATGGTCATTAGAAACCATATACTAACACCATGTACCAAATTTCAGACGGATCGTATGAAATTTGCTTTTATTAGTCTCCGCAAGCCAAATCTGGGGATCGGTTTATATGGGGGCTATATATAATTATGGACCGATGTTGACCAATTTTTGCATGCTTATTAGAGACCATATATTTACCAAATTTCAGCCAGATCGGATGAAATTTGCTTCTCTTAGAGGCTCCGCAAGCCAATTCGGGGGATCGGTTTATATGGGGGCATATGCTGACACCATGTACCAAATTTCAGTCGGATCGGATGAAATTTGCTTCTCTTAGTCTCTGCAAGCCAAATCTGGGAATCGGTTTATATGGGGGCAATATATAATTACGAACCGATGTGGACCAATTTGTGCATGCTTATTAGAGACCAAATACTAACACCATGTACCAAATTTCAGCCGGATCAGATGAAATTTGCTTCTCTTAGAGGCTCCGCAAGCCAAATCGGGGGATCGGTTTATATGGGGGCTATATATAATTATGGACCGATGTGGACCAATTTTTGCATGGTTGTTAGAGACCATATAATAGGTTGGCTGATAAGTTCCCGGTCTAACAAAGAAAAACAATTTTTTTGTCAAAATTCGTTTTTATTATTCAATATTGTTCCCTTCAAGAGCGATACAACGATTATAACGACTTCCAATTTTTAATACCATTTTGGTAGTGCTCCTTCGGTTTTGCCTCAAAATAGGCCTCAGTTTCGGCGATCACCTCTTCAGTGCAGCCAAATTTTTTCCCTGCGAGCATCCTTTTGAGGTCTGAGAACAGCAAAATGTCGCTGGAGGCCAGATCTGGAGAATACGTTGGGTGGGGAAGCAATTCGAAGCCTAATTCATGAATTTTTGCCATCGTTCTCAATGACTTGTGGCACGGTGCGTTGTCTTGGTGGAACAACACTTTTTTCTTCTTCATATGGGGCCGTTTTGCCGCGATTTCGACCTTCAAACGCTCCAATAATGGCATATAATAGTCACTGTTGATAGGTTTTCCCTTCTCAAGATAATCGATAAAAATTATTCCATGCGCATCCCAAAAAACAGATGTCATTACTTTGCCAGCGGACTTTTGAGTCTTTCAACGCTTCGCAGACGGTTCACCGGTCGATGTCCACTCAGCCGACTGTCGATTGGACTTAGGAGTGTAGTGATGGAGCCATGTTTCATCCGTTGTCACATATCGATGGAAAAACTCGAGTGTATTATGAGTTAACAGCTGCAAACACCGCTCAGAATCATCAACACGTTGTTGTTTTTGGTCAAATGTGAGCTCGCGCGGCACCCATTTTGCACAGAGCTTCCGCATATCCAAATATTGATGAATGATATGACCAACATGTTCCTTTGATATCTTTAAGGCCTCTGCTATCTCGATCAACTTCATTTTACGGTCATTCAAAATCATTTTGTGGATTTTTTGATGTTTTCGTCGGTAACCACCGCTTTCAGGCGTCCACTGCGTTCACCGTCCTGCGTGCTCATTTCACCACGCTTGAATTTTGCATACCAATCAATTATTGTTGATTTCCCTGGGGCAGAGTCCGGAAACTCATTACCTAGCCAAGTTTTTGCTTTCACCGTATTTTTTCCCTTCAAAAAACAGTATCAAAACACGAAATTCCTTTTTTCCCATTTTTTTTCACAATAACAAAAGTTGATTCACAAAAGACGCTCTATCTCACAAACTAATTGACTTACAGACGTCAAATTTTGACACGAATCATTTGAAGGTTGGTACTATATAAAAATAATATGCATTTAATACTAGCGACGCCATCTATGTGTCAGACCGGGGACTTATCAGCCAACCTCTTATGTTCTGATGTATTTAAGTGTAATATTTTAAAAAAATAAAGTTAAATTAAAATTATGTGTAGATTTAAACTAAAATTGTAATTAAAATAAAATAAAAATTAAAATTAATTAAATTGATGGGTAAAATTTAATAAAACTAAAACACATTTTAGTTTTTACAAATTATTTCGCCTTGCCCAACCGCCCTCGAATGGTAAATTATTTTGAAAATATTTTGCGGTTTTGAGACACTGCTGTTTCCAGCAGTAATCCCCGGAAAGATAATACACAAAAAAAAGGAAAAAATTAAAAAAAAAAATATTCAGTTTTCCTTTGCTACTAGTTAAAAACTTGTTGGTGTCCATGGTGTTTACGGGAATATTTTGAAACTTTGCATATTTGTTTTATTCTAAAAATCCGGATGAATGCTAAAGCTTCTAATGTAGTCTTAAATACACAAGAGTGTCTGTGAGTGTGTTTGTGTGAATAAACAAGAGAATCTACTAATCTCTGAGTTTTATTTATGATGTGGAATTATTAAAAATGCAAATTGTACGAAGAGAGCATAGGAAAGAGAAGAGAAAACAAAAGCGAAATGGGGTACAATGAACTAAATATTGAATAGAATACCATAACCATAGATTTTCGAATACAAACAAACTATGAGAATAAACTGCAACAACAACAGCAACAAGCCGGAGAATATAATAGGAAAATTGAAAAGAGACAGGTGAAGAATACTTTTAGGGGTCAAAGGATTTATCTCAGTGGCTTTAATGTAAACATATTGTATACAAAACAGTATTGAGTTTAAAGTAGAAGTAATACCTGTGGACTGAACTTTAAATGCTAAAGGGTAGCGTTAGGAACAAGTGCTATAAGAGATAAATGATCTAAAGGGATATTAGTGGTAAAAATTACAAAAAAATTAAATTAAAAAAATTTAAGTCCCCAGCAAAAAAATTTGGAAGTTCTTCCAAAAGCACAACTTTAAAAGCACTTCCAGAAGAAGCACTCTCAATGATGCTTTGCATTTTAACTACCCAGGAAGTTCTTTTAGTTAAATTTTTTATAACTTGTTTTTTCATACTTTTAATGGGTAATTATAGCTTTTTTTGTTTCAAATAGGTTAAAAACAGAGTAAGAGTAAGTAAAATTTTGTCGAAAAAAATGCTAAATCCAATCTGAAAAAATTTTGAATTTTTGAAAATATTTGAGGTCAAACGTTTCCGACAAGCGTTAGAATCCATTAAAAATTATAAAAGAATATAATAAATTATAAAAATTATTTATTTTACAAAATATTACAGAATTTTTTAATTTGCATCCAAAACAGTGAATTCGGATCACGCCTAAAGAAGTGATGCAAATTCAGTGCAACGGCTATTGAAATGGAGGATTTCCGTCCTATAACAAGTCCATGTTAAATTCATCGCTTCTGCGTCAATTTTGCACCACTTGCGGATCCAAACATTTTCATTACTTTTTTAGCGACGCGTTTTTTGCTGGGTCTTTTTTGCAAGTCTACACTGAAAAAACAGTGAACCCACCAGGAAGAAAACTTTCGGTTAATTTTTGAAAATTTTTAATATTTGTAGAAAATTTTAACTAAACAGTATTACAAACGTTGGCATCTCGCCGATGTCATAAAAATAAGTAAATATTTTTCGACAAATTCAAGAAAATTTATTAGACATAACTGAGTTTTTTCACTTGTTAAAGAAAATTTTGTAGTTTGAAGGAAAAACTTGGAGTTAAAAATTGCAAGAATGTCTTTAGTGACATACGAAGTTCATGATGGACGCATTTTTGGTAAAATTTACAAATTGAAAGAAATTCTGAACTATTTTGTGGAAGACAAGAATTTAGTTCATCTTTATGCTTTATTTGAGTATATTTTTTTGCTCGGTTTTAGTTAATTTAACTAACGTACACAAAAAATTATTAGAGTAAATGAAACTTTCTCCAAACATAATAATTCCATGAACTAACATAAAGTTAAATTGGCTTTAGTGAAATAGAGAGTTCACTTTTTTTTTGAGTGTACTATTTTTAAGAAACATTCCAAAAAAGGTGCTTTCGAATATTTTTTTTTAATAAACCACACCCAACAAAAAAAGTGAACCCTCTTTGCCAATTTTTATAATGTATGAAAATATTATGGTTTGGTAAAGTTTTCTTGACTTGAATGAACTAAAAAAAGGGGAAAATTTTACACATAATTATAAATCATAATTTCTTCAAATTTGTAAACTTTACCAATAGAGCGGCCATCATGAACTTCGTATGGCACTGAAGACATTTTGCAATTTTGAACTCCAATTTGTATACCCATCGACACACTGTGAAACTTATAATACAAATATATGAATTTTGCAACACCCCGAAGCAGTCGAGATAGACATATGGTGTCTTTGGCAATATTGCTCAGGGTCGGCCCCTTAGTCCATCTAGCCATGTCCGTCTGTTTGTCGGTGTGTCTGTGAACATGTTTTTGTAATCAAAGTCCAAGTCACAATTTTTGTCCAATCGACTTCAAATTCGGCACAATTATGTGTTTTGGGTCAGAATAGAACACTATTGATTTTGGGAATCAATCGGTTCAGTTTTAGATATAGCTCCCATATATATCTTTCGCCTGATATCTACTAATATGGCCCCAGAAGTCAGAATTTCAGCCTGATTTGTTTTAAATTTTGCAAAAAGACTACAAGTAATTGTGTCGTAAGGTGTGCGAAATTTGGTTGTAGTCGGTTCAAATTTAAATATAGCCCCCATATATATCTTTCGCCCGATATGCATTTATATGGCCCCAGAAGTCAGTGTTTTGTACTGATTTGCTTTAAATTTTGAACAGGGAGTAGAATTAACGTTCTGTATATGCATGCCAAGTTTAGTTGAAATCGGTTCAGATTAAGATATAGCTCCCATATATAACTTTTGTCCTATTTACACTCATATAATCACAAAGGCCAACGTGTTATTTCGATGTACTTTAAATTTTGGACAGGGAGTAGAATTAATACGTATTGTAATTATCTTTGCTAAATTTGATTGAAATCGATTCAGATTTGGATATAGCTCCCATATATATCTTTCGTCTGATTTACACTCATTTGACAACAGAGACAAATTTTCAAATCAGATGTACGTGAAACTCTAACAACCATGCCAAAATTGGTCCATATCGTTGCATAATAATATATCGCCCCTATATAAAGCGATCCCCAGATTTGACCTCCGGAGCCTTTTGGAGGAGCAAATTTCATTCAATCAGATTGAAATTTGGTATGTGGTGTTAGTATATGGTATCTAACAACCATGGATAAATTGATTCATATCGGTCCATAATTATATAGAGCCCCCATATAAACCCATCCCCAGATTTAACCTCCGGAGCCTCTTGGATGAGCAAAATTCATCCGATGCGGTTGGAATTTGGTACGTGGTGTACGTATATAGATTTGACCTCCTGAGCCTCTTGGTGGAGCATGTATATGGTCTTTAACAACCACGCCAAAATTGGTCGATAATCATTTATAGTCCCCATATAAACCGATCCCCAGATTTGTTTGCGGAGCCTCTTTGGAGAGCAAATTTAACCCAATTGGTTGAGATTTGGTACATTGTGCTAGTATATGTCCACTAACAACCATGACTAACTAGGTCCATATCGGTCTATAGTGGTGTCAATGATGTCAATTGGTCAATATCGGTTCATAATTATATATAGCCCCCATATAAACCGATCCCCAGATTTGACCTCCTGAGCCTCTTGGAGCAGCATGTATATTGTCTTTAACAACCATGTCAAAATTGGTCGATAATCATTTATAGCCCCCATACAAACCGATCCCAAGATTTGGGTTTGGAGCCTCTTGAAGGAGCAAATTTAACCCAATCAGTTGAGATTTCGTACATTGTGCTAAAATATGGCCGCTATCAACCATGACTAACTAGGTTCATATCGGTCTATAGTTATATATAGCCCTCAGATAAACCGATCCCCAATCACACAAAAATTGGTCCATATCGGTTCATATAAATCGACCCCCATATTTCAATTCTGGCTCACTAATTATCACACAAAAGTTCATACCGGATTGTAATTATTTGTGGACTTTATACGTATTTAATCTGCCTTTTTTTGTCTAATATATACCACGTATGGACTAACTTACAATTTAGAAGACGATGGCAAGAAGAATTAATTTTTGGAAATATTTGAGGTCAGACGATTAAAACAAGCGTTGTAATGCATTAAAAATCATTAAAAAAAACATTATAAAAATTATTTATTTTACAAAATATCACTGAACTGTTTAATTCACATCCAAACCTATGCAGTGGGAAGAAGTGATGCAAATTCAGTGCAACGGCCGTTGAAATGGTGCACATCCGTCCTATGACAAGCCCATGTTAAATTTATCGCTTCTGAGACAATTTTGCACCACTTCCGGATCCAAAAAGAACATTTTCACTACTTTTTTTGGCGACGCTTTTTTTGCTGGGATATTATAGTCGGCACCGCCCGAATTAAGACTTTCCTTAATTGTTATTAATAATTTTTAGCGCACCAAAATAGGGGGCAAATTATACACAAATTCAAATTTGTAAATTTTACCAATAATGCGACCATCATGAACTTCACATGGCACCAATGAAATTTTTGCAATTTTAAACTTCAATTTTTTCCTTCAAACTTCGAAGTTTTCTTTATCAAGTGAAAAAAAATTTTAATGTTTAATACATTTTTGTTGAATTTATGGAAAAATTTTAACTTGTTTTTGTGGGCGTTAGTTATACAGTTTAGTTAAAATTTTCTAAAATTACCCAAAAATTTCTCTCGTGGTGGGTTCTCTGTTTTTGAGTGCAGGAATTTCTACCAACTCACTATATTTAAATGTTTATTTAAACACTTTTTGTTTCAAATAAAATTAGGATATATTAAGAATTACTAAAATGATAGAAATATTAATATGATTATTTTTAGTTTTTTGTGTTTTTTTTTTAAAGATTTTTTAAAACTTTTTTTTTATTTTTATATAAAATTCTCTTCAATAACAGACATTTTACAATATAGTTTTATTCTAAACCCACTATGAGAATTTATCTATTGTACTTATTTTTTATAGGGTTTTAGCTATTGCTAAAGTTTTCCCACGATTAATGAGAGATCTCAATGACTTTGTATGAATTCCATGCGAATTTGGCCACAAAGACCGCAGACATGGTGGTCTATTCTCCAAATATAAATCGGCGAAAAACTTTTGTCTAGGCTTAACTCAATCTTAGGTTTTATTTATACTCCATATATAAGGATATCACCTTACCCTTTGTATTTTGTATAATAGGAACTCCAAGATAAAGTTTCCAATTTCTATGGAAAATATCATGGTTATAAACTATTGAAGAGAGAAAATGTTTAGCCACACTTTGATAACTTTTTGAGGCTATTATCGCACAGACACTATAGGCTTTACTATTTTTCAAGTTTTGTAAGATTTTTAGGGCGGTGGTAGGATTGCTTGAAACCCCCTGTCTTTACAAAAAAAAAACATAATTCTATTTAATTTAATAGAGGCACAACAAGAATAAGAATCGAGGGCAATATTCGATAAAGTTTATAAGCGTATTAGGGGTTTGTTATTTAAAATTCTTTGATTTTGATGTTATGTAGCAGTAAATCCAAATTACACTGAAAAAAAATTATTACCAAAATTTTTCCAATTCAAATTTTAATTGAATTTTTAATAAAGTTGATAGCCGTATTTGGGTTTTGTTATTTTAAATTCTTTAATTTTGGTGTTATGTAGCAGCAAATCCAAATTACACAGAAAAAAATATTACCAAAATTTTTCCAATTAAAATTTTAATTTTCCTTCAAAAATTAAATTGATTAATTTGTTAATTAAAACAACAATTAATTGAATCAATTAATTTTTAAATAACGTTGGTTGTTCATTTCGTCATTTCTATGGTTGAAGAAATTTTAATTAAAAATGGTGGTTCAATTAATTCCGTGAAAGGAAACAAAAAAGAAAATATTGCGAAAAGTTGATAAAACCTTGTGACTTCTACTTTTGGAAGTTAAGAAAAATGCCTATCTCAATAGCCCAGCATCATTATCACAATGGACTGAATAGTCTAAGTGAGCCTGAATCTTAATCGGGCTGCCACTTTCACCTAACCTAGCACAGCAATAATCGAAGACCTTAAAAATATATTTCGTAGGGATATCGAAGACACACAGAGAAGAAACATGATTGTCACAATCATATTCGAAGAGCAAAATAATATGATAGGAGCTATTTTTGCGGCGACCATGTAACATTTTAACCTGCAACCATGTTGGCTCAGCGAACATGGTTCTAAGAAAAATGTAATTGTCCTCATCTAAAATGTTATTATATTGATAAAAATAATTTTGTTTGAATGAAAAGACAATGGTCACGATTTAAAATGTTATGGTATTTATTAAAAATGTTTTTCTCCTAGTAGAACATGGTCACAACCTAAAATGTTTTGATCTTTATGAAAAGACTTTTTTCATCGTCGAAAAAAGGACGCCACTTGAGAAAAGAAAACACAAAATTAACTTTATTTGTTTGTTTTTATTTATTTATAAACCAATTCATTGTTTATTTGTATTTATAATGCCGTTCAAGCAAACATCATATATTTTTAAAACTCTATTTTATTTCAATTTCAACAAAAAGTAATTATTCCATATTTACACCGTGCACATCAAATGTACAAACGCAGACATCATGTAACTGCAAATAAAAATAAATGATACCATATAGCAAAATGCAGGACAAAACACAGGTACATTTTTTCAGATACACTTTCCTTTTTTGTGTTCACATAAAACCACGTGCCACTTCTAAATAAATAAATTAACACAAAACACAGTAAATCCGTATTCTCCGTCCATTCCAAGAAACAATCAACACACGACTGACGTGCAAAATGAAAATCGTGTGTACCTGCTCAATGTTTTTATAAAATTCTTTTCGCTGCAAACATGTTAAAAAATTAAATGGTCACGAAAAAAATGTAAATGGTCTTTATGGCCATGTAATGGTTCTAGACATGTCTATACTTAACCTATAAAAATACTTTTTTCCCTGTAAAAAGTAAACAAAATTGAATGGTCAGGTACATGATTTTCCCGACCATTTAATGGTCTCAAATTCTATCATTTAAATGATAGAACATGTTTGCGGTATTTGAGAACCATTCAAATGCTTATTGCCACCATACATTTTTATCCGCTCGAAAACTATTTTTACAAAGACAAAATACATGGTTTTCGCGGCAATTACATGCTCTACATAAATTGAAACTTTGGCACAAGTAGTTGTTATTCATGTAGGTCGAATGGTATTGAAAATGGGCCATATCGGACCACGTTTACGTATAGTCCCCATATAAACCCCAGATTTGACTTCCTGGGCCTCTTGAAGGAGCAAATTTCATCCGATCCGGTTGAAATTTGGTACGTAATGTTTGTATATGGTCTCTAACAACCATGCAAAAATTAGATCATATCGGTCCATAATTATATATAGGCCCCATATAAACCCATCCCCAGATTTGAGCTTCGGAACCTCTTGGAGGAGCAAAATACATCCGATCCGATTGAAATTTTGCACGTGTTGTTAGTATATGATCTCTAACAACCAATCAAAAATGTATCCTTATCGGTCCATAATTATATAGAGTCCCCATATAGTCCGATTCCCAGATTTGATCTCGGAGCCTCTTGGAGGAGCAAATTTCATCCGATCACGTATAAACCGATCCCCAGATTTGACCTCCGGAGCTTCTTGGAGGACCAAAATTCATTCGATCCGGTTGAAATTTGGTATGTGGTGTTAGTATATGATCACTAACAACCATGCATAAATTGGTCCATATCGGTGCATAATTATATATAGCCCCCATATAAACCGATCCCCTGATTTGCCTTGCGGAGCCTCTAAGAGAAGCAAATTTCATCCGATCCGGCTGAAATGTGGAATATGGTGTTAGTATATGGTCTCTAATAACCATGCGAAAATTGGTCCACATCGGTCCTTAAATATATATAGCCGCCATATAAACCTATCCCCAGATTTGACTTCGGTAGCCTCTTGGAAGGGCAAATTTCTTAGAGGCGCAAATTTCATGCGCTTCGGCTGAAATTTGGTACGTTGTGGTAGTATATGGTTGCTAACAACCCTTCCAAAAGTGACCCATATCGGTCCATAGTTATATATAGCTCCCAGATAAATCGATCCCCAGATTTTACTTCTTCCTGTATAAGCAAATTTCATTTGATCTTGCTAAAATTTCATACTAATCAAAAAAAAAAAAAAAAAAAAAAAAAAACTTTAAATTCCAGTCCAGCAAATTTGCATATTTTGGAAAATACTTGAGGTCAAACGTTTCAGACAAGCATTAGAAATCATTAAAAATCATAATAAACAAGTAAGGAAAGTCTAAAGTCGGGCGGTGCCGACTATATTATACCCTGCACCACTTTGTAGATCTAAATTTCCGATACCATATCACATCCGTCAAATGTGTTGGGGGCTATATATAAAGGTTTATCCAAAATACATACATTTATGTTAAATATCACTCGATCTGGACAGAATTTAATAGACTTCTACAAAATCTATAGACTCAAAATTTAAGTCGGCTAATGCACTAGGGTGGAACACAATGTTAGTAAAAAAAAATATGGGAAACGTTTAAATCTGAAGCAATTTTAAGGAAACTTGGCAAAAGTTTATTTATGATTTATCGCTCGATATATATATGTATTAGAAGTTTAGGAAAATTAGAGTCATTTTTACAACTTTTCGACTAAGCAGTGGCGATTTCACAAGGAAAATGTTGGTATTTTCACCATTTTTGTCGAAATCAGAAAAACGTATATATGGGAGCTATATCTAAATCTGAACCGATTTCAACCAAATTTGGCACGCATAGCAACAATGCTAATTCTACTCCCTGTGCAAAATTTCAACTAAATCGGAGTTAAAAATTTGCCTCTGTAGTCATATGAGTGTAAATCGGGCGAAAGCTATATATGGGAGCTATATCTAAATCTGAACCAATTTAAACCAAATTTGGCACGCATAGCGACAATGCTAACTCTACTCCCTGTGCAAAATTTCAACTAAATCGGAGCAAAAAATTAGCCTCTGTGGTCATATGAGTGTAAATCGGGCGAAAGCTATATATGGGAGCTATATCTAAATCTGAACCGATTTCAACAAAATTTGGCACGCATAGCTACAATGCTAGTTCTACTTCCTCTGCAAAATTTCAACCAAATTGGGGTAAAACTCTGGCTTCTGGGACCGTATTAGTCCATATCGGGCGAAAGATATATATGGGAGCTATATCTAAATCTGATCCGATTTCAATAAAATTTGACACACTTGACTATAGTACTAATTGTTCTTCTTGTACAAAATTTTAAGTAAATTAGGGTAAAACTCTGGCTTCTGGGGCCATATAAGTCCATATCGGGCGAAATATATATATGGGAGCTATATCTAAATCTGAACCGATTTCTTCCAAAATCAATAGGGATCTATTCTGAGCCAAAACACATACTTGTGCCAAATTTGAAGTCGATTGGACAGCGATCTAGACTTTGATTACAAAAATATATTCACGGACAGACAGACGGACAGACGGACATCGCTATATCGACTCAGGAGCCCACCCTGAGCATTTTTGCCAAAGACACCATGTGTCTATCTCGTCTCCTTCTGGGTGTTGCAAACATATGCACTAACTTATAATACCCTGTTCCACAGTGTGGAGCAGGGTATAAAAACACTGAATTCGAATCACACCGTAAGAAGTGATGCAAATTCAGTGCAACGGGTACTGAAATGGTGGACATCCGTCCTACGACAAGTCCATGTTAAATTCATCGCTTCTGCGCTAATTTTGCTTCAGTTTTAAATAGTAGAGACAAATTTCTTTGCATATTTTCGGGCGTCCGCTTGATAGCAATGTTGTTTGACAAGGAAATAATTCTTAAAATGATAAAATTTGCCGCTTTATTTCAATTTTAGTAAAATAAAATCAAAATTTATGTGCTTTGAAAGAAAAGCATAAGCAGTTATACTTACCGATAAAAAGTGACACAAAACTGTCCACGCCTAAAAAAAAGTGACACGGAATTCAATATATATACTAAAAACCGAAAAGGTTTATATGAATAGAGGAGCATTAATACTTTATCGCGTAAACAAAATAAATTTAAAACAGATCCAATCTATAAAATTTATCGCTAAACATGATTACAAATTGAGCTAGACATAATAGTGAAAATTTATTTATCCACCTCTACCTATGCCACCAAATTGATTAGGTTATAAGAAATCAAGGCAACTATCGTAATTTCCTTGCCTATTTTCAGGCGGTAATTTACATAAGACCAAAAAAACTAAGCTATTGTAAGGTATCGGAATTAACCCCTTTTTATGTTATTTCGATATTGCCATAAAATCGAAATTTCATTGGATACTTAAAGTTAAGCCATAAATGAAAAGTTTCTTTCATTTTGGAATTTTTCTATTATACGGCCAAAGCTTTAAGTTCAACCAATAATGCTGACGATGTTGATGACGATGATAAGAGATGGAGGACCATATCAGTTTTATGGCCATAAAATAAATAACACAGGCCAGTAAATACAAACAGGATACATCCTTCTACTGCTTCTCCTCCTCCTTTTGGCAAGTAATAGTTGCTGTTTGCAGACTCCTTACACATGGTTAATCGTATAAGTCTTGCTATTAACTTTTTATATCCTCCCGCATATAACTCCAGGCTATATAGCTTGTAATATATTTTACAGTAAAGGCCATTTGTAAACAGATGGCCAGAGAGACTATAAGTGAAGATGAAAAAGATAAAATTCTATATATAATATATTTTTATATTTAATGGATTTTTTAATTTAGTTTTTTTTTTTTTTTTAGGCGCATTTCTCTTTCTACAATTTTCTAAGAATTTTATTCGGTTGTAAAGGATGTAAATAGAGTGAAACTTTAAATTAGAATAAATTTAAAAAATTAATCAAAATAAAAATTAAAATTAAAATGGAAATGAAAATGAAAATCAAAATCAAAATCAAAATCAAAATCAAAATTAAAATTAAAATTAAAATTAAAATTAAAATTAAAATTAAAATTAAAATTAAAATTAAAATTAAAATTAAAATTAAAATTAAAATTAAAATTAAAATTAAAATTAAAATTAAAATTAAAATTAAAATTAAAATTAAAATTAAAATTAAAATTAAAACTTAAATGGAAATGAAAATCAAAATGAAAATGAAAAGAAACATGAAAATGATCATGAATCAAACTCGAAAAAAAATTAAACGAAATAAAATAAAATAAATTAAGTAAATTAAAATAAAATAAAATAAAATAAAATAAAATAAAATGAAATAAAATAAAGTGAAATAAAATAAAACAAATATATATGGAACCTCCTAACACCGTCCTCTAAATTGTAAATAAATTCATACGTGGTATATATTAAATCAAAAAAGACCGATTAAATACGTATATAATTTAGTTTGACAAAATTTTCTATAGAAAAAAGATTTTGACAAAATTTTTTATAGAAATAAAATAAAAAAAATCTATAGAAACAAAATTTTGACAAAATTTTCTAAGAAATAAAATTTTGACAAAATTTTCTTTAGAAATAAAATTTTGGTAGATTATTTTTGGCTCGAGTGGCAACCATGATTATGAACCGATATGGACCATTTTTTTTTTATATTTATATAACTATAGACCGTTATGGACCAATTTTGGTATGGTTGTTAGCGGCCATATACTAACACCATGTTCCAAGTTTGAACGGGACCGGATTAATTTTGCTCCTCCAAGAGGCTCCGGAGGTCAAATCTGGAGAACGGTTTATATGGGGGCAATATATAATTATGGACCGATATGGACCAATTCTGGCACGGTTGTTAGAGATCATATACTAACACAATGTTCCAAATTTCAATCGGATCGGATGAAATTTGCTTCTCTTAGAGCAATCGAAAGCCAAATTTGGGGGTCCGTTTATATGGGGGCTATACGTAAAAGTGGACCGATATGGCCCATTTGCAATACCATCCGACCTACATCAATAACAACTACTTGTGCCAAGTTTCAAGTCGATAGCTTGTTTCGTTCGGAAGTTAGCGTGATTTCAACAGACGGACGAACGGACGGATATGTTTAGATCGACTCAGAATTTCACATCGACCCAGAATATATATACCTTATGGGGTCTTAGAGCAATATTTCGATGTGTTACAAACGGAATGACAAAGTTAATAATACCCCCCATCCTATGGTGGAGGGTATAAAATGAAATAAAATAAAATAAAATAAAATAAAATAAAATAAAATTAAATAAAATAAAATAAAATAAAATAAAATGAAATGAAATAAAATAAAATAAAATAAAATAAAATAAAATAAAATAAAATAAAATGAAATAAAATAAAATGAAATTAAATTATTTGCTATGCCCTTTTAATATGACACAATGAAGTTAAATAAAATAAAATAGAATAAAATAAAATAAATAAAATTAAAGTAAATTAAAGTAAATTAAATAAAACTAAATTAAATAAAATTAAATTAATTAAAATTAAATTAAATAAAATAAAAATAAAATAAAATAAAAAAAAAAATAAAATAAAATAAAATGAAATGAAATAAAATGAAATGAAATTATTTGCTATGCCCTTTTAATATGACGCAATAATGAAGTTAAATAATATAAAATGGAATAAAATAAAATAAATTAAATTAAAGTAAAGTAAATTAAATAAAATAAAATTAAATAAAATTAAAAATAAAATTAAATAAAATTAAATAAAATAAAATGAAATAAAACAAAATGAAATTAAATTGTTTGCTATGCCCTTTTAATATGACACAATAATGAAGTTAAATAAAATAAAATAGAATAAAATAAAATAAATAAAATTAAAGTAAATTAAATTAAATTAAATTAAATAAAATTAAATAAAATAAAATTAAATAAAATTAAATTAATTAAAATTAAATAAAATAAAATGAAATAAATAAATAAATAAAATGAATAAAAAAAAAATAAAATAAAATAAAATAAAATAATAATATGAGACATTTTTCAATGGCGATTTTATTGTAAAATTTGTAACAAAATTTTTCCAGATATAGCTTTTAAGGCATTCATATGACAAACATACTTCTAATACAGACCCTCTAAGATGTTCCCATTACTGCCGGTGCTGGTGCTTGAGCTAGCTTATCTCATTCTCAACAGAAAATAATAGCTTTCAGTAAATGGAGGAGAAAAGAACAACAACAATGGCGAATACAAAACAAACAAAAAACTTTGTTAACGTTTCACTTTTTATCCATTGTGACGATGTGCTTGTGTTACTGTTTTTGTTTCTCCACCATAGTTGTTAAAATATTTTATAGCATACTTTTAGGAGACTCCTTAAAGAATATAATATCCTAGTATACTTTTAGTTGTGTGTTGTTCTCTTAGCATTTTTTATAGCATACATTTTCATAATACTGCTAAAAAAACACAACAGAACACTAGCGAAAAAGTTTCCTATCTCTTGTGTTGCTATCGAAAAATGATCAAATTACACTTAGTCTTTGATATCATTGGATGAGTTAAGATTATTTGGTATTACATGTAATTTAAAAACCAAAAACAGAAAAAAACAACTTAACAAAGTTCCCATTTCTTTTGGGGAAATGATATTATAACAAATTTATATTGCATATCCTGGCAATGTAGAATTTAAGGAGAAGTCTGGAGGCAAGTTAAAGTCTTTGGCGCCTAAAAATAGATAATGCTGATTTTGCTATATTTTTTGGTTTTGCTATCCCTTATGCTGACTTTTTTATAGATGATTGATTTTATGCCATTAAATTAATAAGGAAATTTTCTGATGGAAAAACTAATCGAACATGATTGATTTCCATCATAAAGCATCTTCTAGCAGATGTGTATCTTCTTTTAGAACAGCTGGGAAAATTTATTGATTTTTTTTCGTTTCGTTTCGGTTTTTTTATTATTAAATAAAGTGTCAGTATTTTACCAGGAGCCTTGATATTTCCCTTGTTTTTTATATTTTTAACACATATTTTTTTTATGAACTTCATTACGAAGCTTGAAAAGATAGCGTTTGTTAACTAAGCACGAATTTGATGAATTCATTTTGCCATGCCAAAAATCAATGAACCATAAATAAAGCAATCTGCTCTTTTTAGTGAGTGGCATAAAGAAAAAGTTTTTCTTTTTCTTTTGATTTTTTTTTGAAAATTAATATTATATTTTAAATTTATGGTTATTAGTATGTCATAGTTAATTCACCATTTAATTTATTAAGTTATTTACAACAATTAACAAAATAAGTAGGAAAAAATCCATATGATTTTTAATCGAATCGAATATTTAATTATAAATTCTCTTATATATGCCATATGACACTCAACATCTCACTCCTAAATGTATGCTATTGTTTTCATCATATTTATTCTATATGATTAAAAATTCATTAAGCATACAAACATGACAAAGTTTTAAACATTTACTGATAATAAATGTATTAAACGTTCATATGATTAAACTAATCGACTTAATTAGCGATTGTAACATATGGGATTAATTATTGGCTGTGACAACTAATGGTCACATGGCCAGCTGCAAATGTAATCTCTGTTGCAGAGATTAATTAATGGATATAAGACATTAACATATGTATAACATCAAATCAACAATTAAAATTATTGTGTGGGGAATTAAAAAAAAATCTTAATGCTATGGGAATTATTCAAAAATTAATTGATTTTTCATATTTAAACCTTAAGAACAAGTATAGGTACTTGGTTGGATATAAATATAATGGACAATAAATCTTTACCATAATTTAGACAAATATTCAATTTGCAACAATATCTATAAATGAAATCATTTAATCAATTGATATCATTTTATTAAACGAGAGCCATATCTACCCTTCTAATTTGCCAATATGCCGATGTCATCAATCATGAAAATCCTTGTTAAAAATTTAATTTTCCCTTTAATATATGCTCTGCAGCATATTTACACATGTAGATACATATATTATGTTGTAATACCTACTCAGTCTCTTGAATCGAATACTTCAATACCAAGGAAATTATAAATCATTCATATTGCTGCAGTATAGATTTAGGGGCTTTAATGGTCTTATTTGCTATGTAACAACCTATACACCTGAACTAATAATCATATCGAACATAATCATTGAAATTATATTAAAACTCGTAGATTTTACACTCTGTCGCATTCAATTATGGTTTAATTAAAGTTAACAATATAAACAAAATATTTACTAAATGCCTGTGGCATACTTTTAGGATGATTTTAGGCTTGTAGTATACCGTTTAGGAGGGGGCGAAATTTATTTAATATTTTGTTAATTTATAATGAATGAATCAAAGGTTTTAGTATATTATACATTGTAAGGAATTTAATTATTTAAAATTCTCGAATGCCTTGAGAAATATATTTAATTTAATTTAAAAATTTCTTTTGTGTGAGGTAAGACCTTCATATTAGATTTAATTTTAATTTTTTTCACAATTAATTATTATTCGAGCTTTATGGACAAATCAGATTAAGAAACTTGATCAACTGAGTCGTTTAAAAGAAAACGCCTGATATTTTTTTATACAAAAAATATGGCATACTTTCGGGATGAATTAAATTTTTGCGATAAATTTAATACTTTGTGGAAGAAAATTATTTAATGCTTTCTTTAACGAATTAATATGTTTCATTATTTTATAATCAATAAATCACGGTGTTTTGTATATTATTTCGTTGGATACTTGTGGGAAAAATAATTTTTGAAGTATGCTTTTGGGTAGATGATAATTTAATTTTTGATTAATTTAAAATAAATGAATTTAGATTATTCAAAAATCATTTTGTTAATAGATTCTGCGGAATTGAATTTTTTGACATATATAACGTGGTTTTCTTCGTGGGCTGAGGTAGGCCAGTGGCCGCCCATGATTACCTTTTAAGGATCCACACCACCTTAAATAATAACACACTACTGTTATTCCTTTGTCGGTTTTTATTAACAATTCTTATTTATTTACAATACCATTGTGGGTAAGGGCAATGAGTGGGCTGAAGGGGCGGCAACCACTAGTGGGGCTTCGACTATGAAGAACTGTGGGCTGCGCTGGGTTGGACGATGACGAGGACTTGTGCAATGCTGGTTGGTGACGTTGTTGAAACGGTGCGAAGCTAGCTGGTGACTACGATGTATGATCGATGTTGCCTGGTGATGATGATGAAACGCTGTCGGTGTCGGCGTAAGCGAACGAATCGCGAAAGCGGACGAAGCGCTTTATGGGGGAGGGGGTGTGCCAGTATAACCTTAGGGTGGAAGGTGGGGAGGGGTGTGCCAGTATAGCCTTACGGTGGAAGGAGGGGATAGGAGAAGGTAGTGGGGAGTGCTGCTTAATTACAAGGATTGGATGCGAACGAATCGCGTTAACTACAATCGGGATGCGAACGAATCTCGTTAGGATGAATCGGGTGCTGCTATCGGAAGTTCGGCTGCGGTCGGTGCCACTCGCTTTACTACTCTTCAAGCTTCAAGGGGATAGGAGAAGGTTGTGGGGAGTGCTGGTTAATTACAATGATTGGATGCGAACGAATCGCGTTAACTACAATCGGGATGCCAACGAATCTCGTTAGGATGAATCGGGTGCTGCTATCGGAAGTTCGGCTGCGGTCAGTGCCACTCGCTTTACTACTCTTCAAGCCTCGGTTGATTTATGCCATCGTCCCGACAAACCCACATTCTTAAGTCGGCCGTGACACCAACCAAATGGGAATTATTAGCGTATAATTCAGCAACATTGAGTGGTGAAAGTAGGTTCTCTTCTATACTGCTTGTACTTTACGGGTGCTGCTATCGGAAGTTCGGCTGCGGTCGGTGCCACTCGCTTTGCTACTCTTCAAGCCTCGGTTGATTAATGTCATCGTCCTGACAAACCCACATTCTTAAGTCGGCCGTGACACCAACCAAATGGGAATTATTAGCGTATAATTCAGCAACATTGAGTGGTTCTGTTCGATACTACTTGTACTTTACGCAAGAAATGACAACTGTTGCAATGGGTACAGTGACACAAAGCAAGAAAGTTGGTACAGTGGTACGAAGGGAAAAAAGGTGACTATGGGAATTAATTCATAATAATAACAATATGTACAAATAAGAACAATATGTACGAGCAATTGGCTCGTTACACATTAGCTTTGAAAACAATATATTTCATCTTATTTAAAATTCGTACTGTTTACTGGTAAGAACTTCATATTAGGTTTGAGTTTAAATTTTCTCTATTACATTCTCCGCCGTATTTTTACGCATGTACGTACATACATCAGTTATATATGATATATTTATGCACAAATGTTATAATACGTGTGCCCTTATTTTTTTTTCAATTTTCTCCATAACAAGCCAATTATAAATCATTCAAATTGTCGTAGTATAGATTTAGGGATTATTTGCTATGTAACAACCTTATATCAATATTATATCTAATCATCGAAATTATTTTAAAAATTTTAAATGGTATGTAACATATAGCAATGAATTTCCGTTTAATTAAAATTAACAATATGAACTAAATGTGGCATACTTTTAGGTTGCATTTAATATTTGAAGGATAAATTTAATTTTTGAAGTATACTTTAGGGGAGAAAAATTATTTAATGTCTTCATTAATTTATAATAAATGCATTAGGGCTCTTTGTATATTATTTCGTTAATAGATTCTATGGAACTTAGGTAATTAACATATGCTTTGATATTGCCAATGAAAATTATACCTCGACAATTTGAATGCGGATTTAAAGAGTTTATTTGCTATGCATATTGCTATGCATATCTAATAGTTAAAATTATATTAAAATTATAAATAAATATTACTCCCTATTGCTTTGAATTATTGTGTAATTAAAATTGACAATATGAACTGAATGAGGCATACTTTTAGGATGAATTTAATTTTCGAAATTTATACTAATTTTTGAAGTCTGCTTTTGTGGGAGAAAATTATTTAATGGTTTTGTTAATTCACAATAAATGAATCAAGTTTTTTGTACATTTTTTCGATAATTAAACATTTAATTTTTGAAGCATGCCTTTGGGGGAGGTAAATACTGAATGTTTTATTAATTTAACATATAATCAATTATTTGCTATGCATTAACCTAACAAGCAAATTATAAATCATTCAAATTACAGTAGTATACATTTAGGAGCTTTGAAGAGATTATTCAAAGCTCCTAAATAACAAATCTTATCCGTTAAATTATATTAAAATTGTTTGTGCTATATATAGCATTGAACTGTTGTTTAAAATATAGCATACCTTTAGGATGCCATACTATATATTTTCAGATTTTTTGGAATTTAATAATTTTAAAATGCTTTGAAAAAAATATATCTCATCTAATATAAAACTTCTTCTTATTTCAGGTAAGATTTGGCTTTACTGTGGGTGAGTAATATTCAATGTAGCTGTAGACCCACATGGATTAAGAAAATTCACAGCGACATTAACATTAATTTAAAGAGAGAATTTTCAAAGATAATATAAATAATTAAAACAAATTATGTTTATACCCTCCACCATAGGATGAGGGGTATATTAACTTTGTCATTCCGTTTGTAACACATCCAAATGTTGCTCTAAGACCCCATAGAGTATATATATTTTCTGAGTGGATCTAAGCCAGTCCATCAATCCGATCGTATGTTGAAATCATGCTAACTTCCGAACGAAACAAGCTATCGACTTGAAACTTGACATAGGTAGCTTTTATTGATGTAGGTCGGATGGTATTACAAATTGACCATATCGGACCACTTTTACGTATAGCCCCCATATAAACCGACCCCTAGATTTGGTTTGCAGATCCTCTTGGAGGAGCAAAATTCATCCGATCCGGTTGAAATTTGGTACGTTGTGTAAGTATATGGTCTCTAACAACCATACAAAAATTGGTCCATATTGCCAAAAATAATCTACCAAAATTATATTTCTTATTATACAATTATTTTTCGAGCTTTATGGACAGATATAGATTAAGGAACATGGTTAATAGAGCCATTGAAAAGAAAACGCCAGATACCAATCTATACACGCCTGGACTGTACATGTTTCGGTTCGGGCGAATGAACCTTTCCACAGCCTTTAGTATAGTCTGGCTGGGAGAGATAACTCAATTTTGGGCCCTTTATGCTAACTCCTTATGGAGAAAACATTTGGGAAATTTCCTCTTACAAATTGAATCATCTTTTCTCCCACTGTACATCATCTTTTCATATAACTTACAAGTCCCTTAATCTTATTTTTATTTCGTTTTGTTACATAGTAATGCAACAACACGAAATTTATTTTTAGAAAGCTAATTTGTTAGAATTCACCTAAGTGGTGAACAGTCGAACAATGCTTGTTGTTTCTACAGTCAACTACAACATATGACAATTAACAGAAACTGGTTTCCAGGATACAACAACAATTCTAACGCGAACATTAGTCGAGTTTTTCCTAGTTTTACGACGGGCTCATCGTTGCTTATTATATTTCATGTTAGCCTGATAATGAAACAGGCAATTGACGTCCAAATGCATTATATCTTATTATACAATTATATTTCTATATTTCTATAGAAATTTTTTGGATATGCAAAATTCATCAGATCCGGTTGAAATTTGGTACGTATAGTTAGTATATGGTCTCTAACAACCATGCAAAAATTGGTCCATATCGGTCCATAATTATATATAGCCCCCATATAAACCGAGCCCCAGATTTGACCTCCGGAGCCTCTTGGAGGAGCAAAATTCATCCGATGCGGTTGAAATTTGGTACGTGGTGGTAGCATTGGGTCTCTAATAACCATGCAAAACTTAGTCCATATCGGTCCATAATTATATAGCCCCCATAAAAACCGATCTGGAGATTTGAACTCCAGAGCCTCTTAGAAGAGCAAATTTCATCCGATCCGGTTGAAATTTGGTGTGTTGTGTTAGTATATGGTCTCTAATCGGTCCATAATTATAATCGTATATAGCCCCCAATATAAATTGATCCTCAGATTTTACCTCCGGAACCTCTTGGAGGAGCAAAATTCATCCGATTCGGTTGAAATTTGGTACATTGCGCTAGTATATGGCCGGTAACAGCCATGCAAAAATTGGTCCATATCGGTCTATATTTATATATAGGCGATCGCCAACCAACAAAAATTGGTCCATATTGCCACAAATATCTACCAAAATTTTATTTCTATAGAAAATTTTCTTAAAATTTTATTTCTATAGAAAATTTTCTCAAAATTTTATTTCTATAGAAAATTTTGTCAAAATTTTATTTCTTTAGAAAATTTTGTCAACATTTTATTTCTGTAGAAAATTTTGTCAAAATTTTATTTCTATAAAAAATTTTGCAAAATTTTATTTAAGAAAATTTTCTCAAAACTTTATTTCTATACAAATTTTCTCAAAATTTTATTTCTATAGAAAATTTTCTCAATATTTTATTTATATAGAAAATGTTCTCACAATCATATATCTATAGAAAATTTTCTCAAAATTTTATTTCTATAGAAAATTTTGTCAAAATTTTATTTCTATAGAAAATTTTCTCAAAATTTTATTTCTATAAAACATTTTATCACAATTTTACTCTATAGAAAATGTTGTCAAAATTTTCTATGTAAATAAAATTTTGAAAAATTTTCTATATAAATAAAATTTTGAAAAATTTTCTATAGAAATAAAATTTTGACAAAATTTTCTATAGAAATAAAATTTTGAGAAAATTTCCTATAGATATAAGATTTTGAGAAAATTTCCTATAGATATAAGATTTTGAGAAAATTTTCAATAGAAATAAAATTTTGAGAAAATTTTCTATAGAAATAAAATAATGAAACATTTTCTATATAAATAAAATGTTGACAAAATTTTCTATAGAAACAAAATTCTGACAAAATTTTTTATAGAAATAATATTTAGAAAATTTTCTTAAAATTTTATATCTATAGAAAAGTTTGTCAAAATTTTCTATATACATAAAATTTTGAAAAATTTTCTATATAAATAAAATTTTGAAAAATTTTCTTTATAAATAAAATTTTGTCAAAATTTTCTATATAAATAAAATTCTGAAAAATTTTCTATATAAATAAAATTTTCTCAAAATTTTCTATATAAATAAAATTTTGAAAAATTTTCTATAGAAATAACATTTTGACAAAGTTTTCTGTAGATATAAAATTTCGACAAAATTTTATTTCTATAACAAATTTTGTCAAAATTTTATTTCTATAACAAATTTTGTCAAAATTTTATTTCCATAGAAAATTTTTTTAAAATTTAACTTTTATAGAAAATTTTGTCGCAATTTTACTCTATAGAACATTTTGTCAAATTTTTCTATATAAATACAATTTTGTCACAATTTTCTATATAAATAAAATTTAAAAAAAATTTTCTATATAAATAAAATTTTGACAAAATTTTCTATATACATAAAATTTTGAAAAATTTTCTATATAAATAAAATTTTGACAAAATTATCTATATAAATAAAATTTTGACAAAATTTTCTATAGAAATACAATTTTGAAAAAATTTGCTATAGAAATAAAATTCTGACAAATCTTTCTATAGAAATAACATTTTGACAAAGTTTTCTGTAGATATAAAATTTTGACAAAATTTTCTATAGATATAAAATTTTGACAAAATTTTCTATAGAAATAAAATTTTGAGAAAATTTCCCATATAAGATTTTGAGAAAATTTTCTATAGAAATAAAATTTTGAGAAATTTTTCTATAGAAATAAAATTTTGAAACATTTTCTATATAAATAAAATGTTGACAAAATTTTCAATATATATAAAATTTTGACAAAATTTTCTATAGAAATAAAATTTTGGCAAAAATTGCTATATAAATAAAATTTTGACAAAATTTTCTATAGAAATAAAATTTTGACAAAATTTGCAATAGAAATGCAATAGAAAATCTTTCTATAGAAATAAAATTTTGACAATTTTTTTTTGTAAATATAAAATTTTGAGAAAAATTTCTATAGAAATAAAATTTTGACAAAATTTTTATAGAAATAAAATTTTGACAACATTTTCTATAGAAATAAAATTTTGACAAAATTTTCTATAGAAACAAAATTTTGACAAAATTTTCTATAGAAACAAAATTTTGACAAAATTTCCTACAGAAATAAAATTTTGACAAAATTTTCTATAGAAATAAAATTTTGTCGTTGTTTTTTTATTTCAGCTTAAAACCATACATTGACTAAACTACAAGAGTAGCTTAACCAACAGAGGAAAAGAATGTTTGTCAAATTTATTTGGGCAAAGCCCTATAGACTGCAAGATGGTTGGATGGACGCACGTTTCGGAATTACCACATTCCTCATCAGCATCCTCTACTTGCAGCAAAACTATCAACCAATTATCAGAATAAATTCAGGCAGTTTATTAAACCCAACAAAAACCACACTTGAACCCTCCGAAAAAAGGTTTTACATTGATAGCCGGCTTATGCCGAAATAAACTCGAAACAAACATATCTCTTTTCCTATGGTTTTAAGCTGAAATAAAAAAACAACGACAATGCTTAAAGAACAAAACCAACAATAACAAAACAAAACAAATGGAAAAAGAAGAGGAGGCACGCTCAAAATAAACCCAGCCATGTGAATTCAAATCGATGATTTGACAGTGGCATAGGAAAAGAGATATGTTTGTTTCGAGTTTATTTCGGCATAAGCCGGCTATCAATGTAAAACCTTTTTTCGGAGGGTTCAAGTGTGGTTTTTGTTGGGTTTAATAAACTGCCTGAATTTATTCTGATAATTGGTTGATAGTTTTGCTGCAAGTAGAGGATGCTGATGAGGAATGTGGTAATTCCGAAACGTGCGTCCATCCAACCATCTTGCAGTCTATAGGGCTTTGCCCAAATAAATTTGACAAACATTCTTTTCCTCTGTTGGTTAAGCTACTCTTGTAGTTTAGTCAATGTATGGTTTTAAGCTGAAATAAAAAAACAACGACAATGCTTAAAGAACAAAACCAACAATAACAAAACAAAACAAATGGAAAAAGAAGAGGAGGCACGCTCAAAATAAACCCAGCCATGTGAATTCAAATCGATGATTTGACAGTGGCATAGGAAAAGAGATATGTTTGTTTCGAGTTTATTTCGGCATAAGCCGGCTATCAATGTAAAACCTTTTTTCGGAGGGTTCAAGTGTGGTTTTTGTTGGGTTTAATAAACTGCCTGAATTTATTCTGATAATTGGTTGATAGTTTTGCTGCAAGTAGAGGATGCTGATGAGGAATGTGGTAATTCCGAAACGTGCGTCCATCCAACCATCTTGCAGTCTATAGGGCTTTGCCCAAATAAATTTGACAAACATTCTTTTCCTCTGTTGGTTAAGCTACTCTTGTAGTTTAGTCAATGTATGGTTTTAAGCTGAAATAAAAAAACAACGACAATGCTTAAAGAACAAAACCAACAATAACAAAACAAAACAAATGGAAAAAGAAGAGGAGGCACGCTCAAAATAAACCCAGCCATGTGAATTCAAATCGATGATTTGACAGTGGCATAGGAAAAGAGATATGTTTGTTTCGAGTTTATTTCGGCATAAGCCGGCTATCAATGTAAAACCTTTTTTCGGAGGGTTCAAGTGTGGTTTTTGTTGGGTTTAATAAACTGCCTGAATTTATTCTGATAATTGGTTGATAGTTTTGCTGCAAGTAGAGGATGCTGATGAGGAATGTGGTAATTCCGAAACGTGCGTCCATCCAACCATCTTGCAGTCTATAGGGCTTTGCCCAAATAAATTTGACAAACATTCTTTTCCTCTGTTGGTTAAGCTACTCTTGTAGTTTAGTCAATGTATGGTTTTAAGCTGAAATAAAAAAACAACGACAATGCTTAAAGAACAAAACCAACAATAACAAAACAAAACAAATGGAAATAAAATTTTGACAAAATTTTCGATAGAAATAAAATTTTGACAAAATTTTCTATAGAAATAAAATTTTGACAAAATTTTCTATAGAAATCAAATTTTGAGAAAATTTTGTATAGAAATAAAATTTTGACTAAATTTTCTATAAAAATAAAATTTCTACAAAATTTGCTATAGAAATACAGTTTGTATACAATTTTCTATTGAAATAAAATTTTGATGCAATTTTCTATAGAAATAAAATGTTGCAAAAATGTTCTACAGAATTAAAATTTTGACAAAATTTTCTATAGAAATAAAATTTTGACAAAATTTTCTACAGAAATAAAATTTTGCAAAATAAGATTTTTTTGTTTGGTAGGTTTTTGGCAAAATTTTCTCCAAATTCGAACAAAAGTTCGAGTGGCAACCATTTAATAAACTCTCGTGCTGCTCTTACCTTATTATTTATTTTGTCTGTTGCTCCCTAAATTATACTACATTTATATGTAATTTAAAATCTTGCCCCCTATATTATGCTACATTTTCCCTATAATTTGAGATTTGATAATTTAAGAAATTCTCCTATAAATGCTTCTTTATTTTCTTTCCCCAATTATCTTTTTTTCTCGGCATCTTAAAATTTTCCATCTTGTTTATATTTCTCTGCATTCAAACAAAGTTTAGAGTTTTTAAATAACAGCAACAACTTTTAGGTGTCTTCATTACCAATAGACTAGATCTAATCTACTGCATTTGGCAAAACACAATTTTTTGGGGTGCAACTAACAACTTTAAAATCGAATAAAACTTTAATTTTATTTCGATTGCTTTGATTTAACTTTCTGCCACATTGCAGCGTGAATAAGAAACGCCAAAGATAGTAGTAGAAGTTGCGGCAAAAGCAAGTTTTCATTTCAATTCATGGCATAGAGTTCTCAGTCTCCTCCTGCCCAGAACTTGTGACCCTTTCTGGCCATGGTAAAGGCAAAACTTTCGTATTTCTAGTTACCAATAACATACCTTCTGCTTAACCTTTTATTAAAGTTTATTGACTTTGATTTTTCCCTATGCATTCACTGAAAATCTAACTTTGTCCAAAAGTGGGGGAAAAACGAAACGTTTCTATTTATGAAGTGAAGCTAGAAACCTAAGAAAAGAAAACCAAATCGCGTTTCGCATGTCTGTGGGACCCCTTTCATGTGTTCGAATTCTCCCATATGATGGAGGAAAAAGAAGAAATCCAAGTTTTATCTCTCTTGAGGAAACTAAAAGAGGAGGAAGAAGAAAAAAAGGAACACACCATACATGTTCTTCTTTTTTATAAGAGGCGACACTAAGAAGACGACTTAGACATCTCAAAGGAAACCCCAGAAACTTTACTTATTTCGAAAGAAAAGAAAAAAAGCACATTAAGGCATCAGGCTAAGAATCAGAGGATGAACATAAGTTCAATTTCATGCAACCACCTAGATCAGAAAGAGCACTTTAAACTTTTACCAATGGACGATAGTTTTCGCTATAGTTTTGTATGCAATTACTCGTATAGCTAGTGCTGGTCAAAAGTACAGAAAAAGTTTAATAAATATTGCAGCACCATCATCATCATCATTTTCTTCAACAATGTAACCAAGACCAAGTCTTTTTGGTCTAATAATAGGGCCACATAGACATTTCAATTAATATTTGGATTTGCCCTTATTTAAAGGGCTCTCAGAGTTCTTTGTTATCATGGACTGCAACTGACATGGTACTTGATGGGAGAAGTGAATTTTCTTGCCACGAGACTCAATATAGAGCTCTGCTTATAGTTCGGGGTTGCAGTTGCCAGCTGTAATTAATTATCTCTTGTTGTAAAGTTAAGTGAATGCAATTTATTTGCTTCTTAAGAACATCATACTAAATATGTTATTGAAATTTTATTTTCAAAATGAAAGATGACCCTTTCCAAGTTTTTATTTTTTTTTTTATAGCAAATTTCTCATTACCAATAAGTAAAACTGACATTTAATTAATAGTTTCTATTGTCCTTACTAGGGGAGAAAATAAATAAAAATTAAAGCATATCTTAAGGCGTCGTAGTATGAACATTATTAAATGATCTTTTATGGGAGGAAAACGCGAGTTTGCAAGTAACATTATAATTTAGCAATCAACAAAAGCCATTACAAACTAAGTCAATACCAATAAAATAGCCAAAGATTGAGGTAAATAATGGATCAATAGATATTAAATTTAATAAAGGATAATATCTTGTACGCAAAAAAAAAGAAAAATATTACCCAATAGTAGTTTTCTGTCTGTATAAAAAGTTGCCACGTTTTATGCCACCTTTTGATACATATGTGCCATGTTTTTAATAATTCATTGTCCTTGGAATTACTAAACTAATTGATATTGATTTAATACAGAAAATTATAGTATTCATTATAGTTTTAATTAGATATAAAAATACTTGATAAAAATGTTGTTCAACTCAAAATTGTATTAAGTTCTTTTTTGCATTTAATTAAATATTTTTCTCTGCTAATTGAGTATAAACGCTCAGAGCATCATCTCCATTGAGACAGTTTTTATCTCACAATAATAACATTCTGTCTGTATAAAAAGATGACACTTTTTATGCCACCTTTTGATACACATGTGCCACTTTTTTTAAAAAAATTCTTCTTCGAAGTAAAAGTTTTGTCCTGATTAAGATTATGAACAGAGCAACTTTATAAGCGTTTTTAGTGCCGAATTGACTATTGTATAAAAAAATTCATATCAAAGCCTGAAAGTATGCAACTATTTTACTACACAGAAAAATGCTTTCACCAAATTATTTTCAATTAAAATTTTAGTTGATTTTTCAAAAATATTCAATTAACAAGTAAGGAAAGTCTAAAGTCGAGCGGAACCGACTATATTATACCCTGCACCACTTTGTAGATCTAAATTTTCGATACCATATCACATCCGTCAAATGTGTTTGGTGCTATATAGAAAGGTTTGTCCCAAAAACATACATTTAAATATCACTCGATCTGGACAGAATTTGATAGACTTCTACAAAATCTATAGACTCAAAATTTAAGTCGGCTAATGCACTAGGGTGGAACACAATGTTAGTAAAAAACAAGTAAGGAAAGTCTAAAGTCGGGCGGGGCCGAATATATTATACCCTGCTCCACTTTGTAGATCTAAATTTTCGATACCATATCACATCCGTCAAATGTGTTGGGAGCTATATATAAAGGTTTGTCCCAAATACATACATTTAAATATCACTCGATCTGGACAGAATTCCTAGACTTTTACAAAATCTATAGACTCAAAATTTAAGTCGGCTAATGCACTAGGGTGGAACACAATGTTAATAAAAAATATGGGAAACGTTTAAATCTGAAGCAATTTTAAGGAAGAAGTTTATTTATGATTTATCGCTCGATATATATGTAAAGGGTGATTTGTTAAGAGCTTGATAACTTTTTTTTAAAAAAAAACGCATAAAATTTGGAAAATCTCATCGGTTCTTTATTTGAAACGTTAGATTGGTCCATGACATTTACTTTTTGAAGATAATTTCATTTAAATGTTGACCGCGGCTGCGTCTTAGGTGGTCCATTCGGAAAGTCCAATTTTGGGCAACTTTTTCGAGCATTTCGGCCGGAATAGCCCGAATTTCTTCGGAAATGTTGTCTTCCAAAGCTGGAATAGTTGCTGGCTTATTTCTGTAGACTTTAGACTTGACGTAGCCCCACAAAAAATAGTCTAAAGGCGTCAAATCGCATGATCTTGGTGGCCAACTTACCGGTCCATTTCTTGAGATGAATTGTTCTCCGAAGTTTTCCCTCAAAATGGCCATAGAATCGCGAGCTGTGTGGCATGTAGCGCCATCTTGTTGAAACCACATGTCAACCAAGTTCAGTTCTTCCATATTTGGCAACAAAAAGTTTGTTAGCATCGAACGATAGCGATCGCCATTCACCGTAACGTTGCGTCCAACAGCATCTTTGAAAACATACGGTCCAATGATTCCACCAGCGTACAAACCACACCAAACAGTGCATTTTTCGGGATGCATGGGCAGTTCTTGAACGGCTTCTGGTTGCTCTTCACTCCAAATGCGGCAATTTTGCTTATTTACGTAGCCATTCAACCAGAAATGAGCCTCATCGCTGAACAAAATTTGTCGATAAAAAAGCGGATTTTCTGCCAACTTTTCTAGGGCCCATTCACTGAAAATTCGACGTTGTGGCTCGTTAGTAAGTCTATTCATGATGAAATGTCAAAGCATACTGAGCATCTTTCTCTTTGACACCATGTCTGAAATCCCACGTGATCTGTCAAATACTAATGCATGAAAATTCTAACCTCAAAAGAATCACCCTTTATTAGAAGTTTAGGAAAATTAGAGTCATTTTTACAACTTTTCGACTAAGCAGTGGCGATTTTACAAGGAAAATTTTGGTATTTTGGCCATTTTTGTCGAAATCAGAAAAACATTTATATGGAAGCTATATCTAAATCTGAACCGATTTCAACCAAATTTGGCACACATAGCTACAATGCTAATTCTACTCCCTGTGCAAAATATCAACTAAATCGGAGTTAAAAATTGGCCTCTGGGGTCATATCAGTGTAAATCGGGCGAAAGCTATATATGAAAGATATATCTAAATCTGAATCGATTTCAACCAAATTTGGCACACATAGCTACAATGCTAATTCTACTCTCTGTCAACTAAATCGGTGCAACAAATTGGCCTATGTGGTCATATGAGTGTAAATCGGGCGAAAGCTATATATGGGAGCTATATCTAAATCTGAACCGATTTCAATCAAATTTGGCACGCATAGCTACAGTGCTAAATCTACTCCCTGTGCAAAATTTCAAACAAATTGGGCCAAAACTCTGGATATTAGAACCATATTAGTCAATATCGGGCGAAAGCTATATATGGGAGCTATATATAAATCTCAACCGATTTCCATCAAATTTGGCACGCATAGCTACAGTGCTAAATCTACTCCCTGTGCAAAAGTTCAACCAAATTGGGCCAAAACTCTGGATATTAGAACCATATTAGTCCATATCGGCCGAAAGATATATATGGGAGCTATATCTAAATCTGAACCGATTTCAATCAAATTTTGCACACTTAACTGCACTGCTAATTGTACCCCTAGTGCAACATTTCAAACAAATTGGGCCAAAACTCTGGCTTCTAGGACCATATTAGTCCATATCGGGCGAAAGATATATATGGGAGCTATATCTAAATCTGAATCGATTTCAACCAAATTTGGCACGCATAGCTACAATGCTAAATCTATTCCCTGTGCAAAATTTCAACCAAATTGGGAAAAAAACTCTGGCTTCTAGGACCATATTAGTCCATATCGGGCGAAAGATATATATGGGAGCTATATCTAAATCTGAACCGATTTCAATCAAATTTTGCACACTTGACTATACTACTAATTGTACTCCTAGTGCAAAATTTCAACCAAATTCGGCCAAAAATCTGGCTTCTGGGGCCGTATAAGTCCATATCGGGCGAAAGATATATATGGGAGCTATATCTAAATCTGAACCGATTTCAATCAAATTTGGCACACTTGACTATACGACTAAGTGTTATGTTTGTACAAAATTTCAAGCAAATCGGTATAAAACTCTGGCTGCTGGGTCCATATTAGTACATATCGGGCGAAAGATATATATGGGAGCTATATCTTAATCTGAACCGATTTCTTCCAAAATCAATAGGGTTCTATTCTGACCCAAGTTAGGAACATGTGCCAAATTTGAAGGCGATTGGACTTAAATTGCGAACTAGACTTTGATCACAAAAATGTGTTCACAGACAGACGGACGGACGGACAGACGGACATGGTTATATCGACTCAGGGACCCACCCTGAGCATTATTTCCAAAGACACCATGTGTCTATCTCGTCTCCTTCTGGGTGTTACAAACGTATGCACTAACTTATAATACCCTGTTTCACAGTGTGGCGCAGGGTATAATTAATAGTATCAATAAATTTTTTAATTGGATCAATATATTTCGTTAATTTTTTATTATCATTTCTGAGATTGAAGACGTTTCAATTAAAAATTAATTGGATAAATTAATTTCGTGATTCAATCCAAAAATGTTTCAAGTCGATAACTTGTTTTGTTCGTATGGTGGTGGGTTTAAAAATGGAAAAGATCGAATTTGGAAAAAGTTGAAAACTCAAATGAAAGCCTTGAAAGCCTTGACTTTTCCTAATTTTGAAAAAGACCAAACCGATAAAGTCAGAATTTTCAAAATTTTAACTACATTTTAAAATTCGGTTAAGAATTCGCAAGGTCGCCTTTTTCAAAAGTCGAAAGGTAGAATTTTCCAAACTTTTCCAAGTTTTGCAAACTTCGTAATCGCGAAATGTTGCAAGGTCGACTTTTTCAACGTTTTAAAAATTCGAAAACTTAAATAGTGTATTTTTTCTAACATTTAAAAAAAGTCGAAAGCTAGAAAAATCGACCTTTTCCAATTTTATGAAATCAGCATGGTTCACTTTTCCAAAAAATCCAGAAAGATCGAATTTTCCATACGTTATATATTTTCAACTTTTGAAGTCGAAACTTCAAAAGTCGCCTATGCTAAATTCTCAAAACGTCTAAAGGTCGACTTTTGCCACTTTTAAACAAATCGAAAAGTCTATTTTTCTAAACTTTAAAAAGTGCAAAAATTTATTTTTCCAAAATTTATACAAATTGAAATCGACTTTGTACAATTTTATACAAATTGAAATGTCGACTTTGCAAAATTTTCATACAATTTAAGTTTGAAAGTCGAGTTTCAAACAAGTATATGCGGCCGTAAGTTCGGCCAGGCCGAAGCTTATGTACCCTCCATCATGGATTGCGTAGAAACTTCTTCTAAACACTGCCACCCGCAATCGAATTACTTAAGTTGTGGTAACGCTTGCCGATGGCAAGGTATCTTAAAACCTCCTAACACCATCTTCTAAATTGTATGTAAGTCCATACGTGGTATATATTAAATCAAAAAAGATCGACACAATACGTATATAATTCAGTTTGACAAAGTAGACATAAAATTTTGACAAAATTTTCTACAGAAATAAAATTTTAACAAAATTTTCTATAGAAATAAAATTTTCACAAAATTTTCTATAGAAATAAAAATGTTGACAAAATTTTCTTTAGAAAAAAAAATTCTACAGAAATAAAATTTAAACAAAATTTTGTATAGAAAAAAACTTTTGACAAAATTTTCTATAGAAATAAAATCTTGGTAGATTATTTTTGGCTCGAGTGGCAACCATGATTATGAACCGAATAAAATTTGAACAAAATTTTCTATAGAAATAAAATTTTGGTAGACTATTTTTGGCTCTAGTGGCAACCATGATTATGAACCGATATGGACCAATTTTTGTGTGATTGGACCAATTTTGGTATGGTTGTTAGCGACCATATACTAACACCACGTTCCTAATTTGAACCGGATCGGATGAATTATGCTCCTCCAAGAGGCTCCGGAGGTCAAATCTGGAGAACGTTTTATATTGGGGCTATATATAATTATGGACCGATATGGACCAATTCTGCCACGCTTGTTAAAGATCATATACTAACACCATATTCCAAATTACAACCGGATTGGATGAAATTTTCTTCTCTTGAAGATTTCGCAACCCAAATCTGGGGATCGGTTTATATGGGCGCTATATATAATTATGGACCGATGTGGACCAATTTTTGCACGGTTGTTAGAGACCATATACCAACACCATGTACCAAATTTCAGCCGGATCGGATGCAATTTGCTTCTCTATGAGGATTCGCAAGCCAAATCTGGGGATCGGTTTATATGGGGGCTATATATAATTATGGACCGATGTGGACCAATTTTTGCATGATTGTTAGAGACCACATTCCAACACCATGTACCAAATTTCAGCCGGATCGGATGAAATATGCTTCTCTTAGAGGCTCCACAAGCCAAATCTGGAGATCGATTTATATGGGGGCTATATATAATTAAGGACCGATATGGACCAATTTTTGCATGAATGTTGGAGACCATATACCAACATCATGTACCAAATTTCAGCCGGATCGGATGACATTTGCTTCTCTTTTAGGCTCCGTAAGCCAAATCGGGGGATCGGTTTATATGGGGGCTATATATAATTATGGACCGATGTGAACCAATTTTTGCATGGTTGTTAGAGACCATATACCAACACCATGTACCAAATTTCAGCCGGATTGGATGAAATATACTTCTGTTATAGGCTCCACAAGCCAAATCTGAGGGTCCCTTTATATGGGGGCTATACGTAGAAGTGGACCGATATGGCCCATTTTCAATACCATCCGACCTACATCGATAACAACTACTTGTGCCAAGTTTCAAGTCGATAGCTTGTTTCGCTCGGAAGTTAGCGTGATTTCAACAGACGGACGGACGGACGGACGGACATGCTTAGATCGACTCAGAATTTCACCACGACCCAGAATATATATACTTTATGGGGTCTTAGAGCAATATTTCGATGTGTTACAAACGGAATGACAAAGTTAATATACCCCCATCCTATGATGGAGGGTATAAAAAAAAAAATGGAAAAGTCGAAAACTCGAATTTCAGAATTTTCCAAATTTTAAATGAGGTTGAAAGGTTGACTTTAACAAAATTTGTAGAAGCCGAAAATGCAATTTATTGCCAAATATTAAAAAAGTCGAAAAGTGGATTTTTCCGATTTAAAAAAAATTATAAGCTCGACTTTTTCAAATTTTTAGAACAAATTCTAGTTTCCAACTCTGAATTTTCTTGATTTTTTTTTTGAACAAACATCCAATTTTTCAAAAGGTCTAAAGATAAAGAATTCGACATGTTGATTCGAATTACAATAAATCCCAATTTCGACCAAACCATCAAAAAGTTTTTCAGCGGTGGTGTAACCCCTCTAAGTAATGCTTGGGGGAATTTTGAGTGATTTCAAACTTCTCTATGAAACGACTTTCGGACTCGGCTATAAAAAAGGAAAATTTGAAAGAAAATCATTAGACATAACTCTATTCCATAATGTCAAGCTATTATTTTCTATGGCCCCTAAAAGTATGCACTAACTAAATCCTGCCTTGCACCGAACACATAGTCTCATCTTACATAGCCTTTAATGATTGGTGACAATAGCATGACGTAAAAGCAAAGACGAGACAAGAAACATGTGCAAAGTATCTTACATGAAGAGAATATGAAGATGAGAAAACAACATGTCAACACTTGTGTTTATGCGTTTCCGCTTTTTATAATGTCATTGACATGTAATTTTTCCACCATTTCCTTCTTTTTGTTTTATTATTATTTGCGTTTTTTTTTGCCTTCATATTTTTTACAACCACATGTCGCTTATAAGGATACTCAAACGGATTTGAGACCAACTATGTGCGTTCACATGTGCAGTACAAGGTATTCACACAGCCCATTGTCTTGTTGGTGTGTTCTCAATGTGTGTTTGTAGGTGTAAGAGTATGAAACGATGTTACATGAAATCCTGTTTTTATGAAAGTGTTTATGTGTAAACATTGAATTATTTATTAATGTGTGTGGGGATGTCAGCCTTTGTGTGTTTTCATCGATTTAGTGAAAAACAATGTAGGTTGTGCAAAAATATTTTTTATTATTGAATGTTTGTTTATTTTGAGCTATTTTTAGAAAACCAAACAAGATATAATTTTTTATTGGAAAAGGGTGTGTAAAGTCTTTTTATGATAGTGAGATTTGCTCCGAAAATGGATAAAATAAATTTGTTATAATGAAAGGCACTAAAACCTGTTCACGTTAATATTTTTCAGTAGAAAAAAAAAATTAAGAAAATTTTAAATAATATTTAGAATATAATTCTAAATTGCTACAATTAAATCGGCCAATCAAAATTTAAGCTTTCCCGCCAGACTTTACCAAATTCTCATTTGCTATGCGTTAATTGCCAACATGATTTACTATTGATTTACATGCAATATAAATTAATGTGAACGTGACATTAGTAATAATGATTGCCTAAAAGTATACTATAAATTGGGAAAATATAACAGACATCTGCAATCAAACCCAACCTACCACAATATTACTACTACTACTGTGAGGGTCAAATACACACATACCTACATAAAATCTAGCCCATATGACAATGTCTATATTTAGGTAAATAATCAGTCATGCGAAAATATTGATTTGTTGGAAATTGTTGTTTTTGTTTTCTGATTAATTCGTTATTGTTATTTTGCTTATTTTGCCTGTTGTTGACATTTCATCATGAAAACATAATTTAGATAATGGCCACAAATGCTTAATTATAATTGTTTATAGCCCGGTCTTTAACCGCACACAATTATGAAGGATGATATGGAATGAGGAACGTTGAATAGTAAATCGGATAAATTCTCTTCTATTTATTGCCTACATGATATAACAGAGAGATTTGCCTAAAAATGCAAAACAAAATTAAATGAAACGAAATGAAATGAAATGAAATAAAATAAAATGAAGAAATGTAAAATAAAATAAAATAAAATAAAATAAAATAAAATAAAATAAAATAGAAATAAAAATAAAAATAAAATAAATTTAATTGAATGGAATGGAATGCATAAAATTAAATAGAATGAAATGAAATTAATTCAGAAGTGCATTAATTTATGTTTTGTGATAATTTTGTGCATTTTTTTGTCTTAGAGAGCGCTTTACGTATTTTCAGGGTTGCCCCTCAGGCCAAAAATAATCTACCAAAATTTGAAGAGAATTTTACCAGAAACCTACCACACAAAAAAAATATACTTTGCAAAATTTTATTTCTAAAGAAAATTTTGTAAACATTTTATGTCTATAGAAAATTTTGTCAAAATTTTATTTCTATAGAAAATTTTATTAAAATTTTATTTCTAAAGAAAATGTTGCCAAAATTTTATTTCTATAGAACATTTTTGGAAAATTTTATTTCTATAATAAATTTAGTTAAAATTTAATTTCTATAGAAAATTTTGTCAAAATTTTATTTCTATAGAAAATTTTGTCAAAATTTTATTTCTATAGAAAATTCTTGCAAAATTTTATTTTTTTATACCCTCCACCATAGGGTATATTAACTTTGTCATTCCGTTTGTAACACATCGAAATATTGCTCTAAGACCCCATAAAGTATATATATTCTGGGTCGTGGTGAAATTCTGAGTCGATCTGAGCATGTCCGTCCGTCCGTCTGTTGAAATCACGCTAACTTTTCCGAACGAAACAAGCTATCGACTTGAAACTTGGCACAAGTAGTTGTAATTGATGTGGGTCGGATGGTATTGCAAACGGGCCATATCGGTCCACTTTTACGTATAGCCCCAAATAAACGTACCCCCAAATTTGGCTTGCGAGGCCTCTAAGAGAAGCAAATTTCATCCGATCCGGCTGAAATTTGGTACATGGTGTTAGTATATGGTATCTAACAACCATGCTAAAATTGGTCCACATCGGTCCATAATTATATATAGCCTCCATATAAACCGATCCCCCGATTTGGCTTGCGATTGCTCTAAAAGAAGCAAATTTCATCCGATCCGGCTGAAATTTGGTACGTGATGTTAGTATATGGTCTCTAACAACCATGCAAAAATTGGTCCACATCGGTCTATAATTATATATAGCCCCCATACAAACCGATCCCCAGATTTGACCTCCGGAGCCTCGTGGAAGAGCAAAATTCATCCGATCCGGCTGAAATTTGGTACGTTATGTTAGTATATGGTCTCTAACAACCATGCAAAAATTGGTCCACATCGGTCCATAATCATATATAGCCCCCATATAAACCGATCCCAAGATTTGGTTTTGGAGCCACTTCGAGGAGCAAATTTCATCCGAGTCAGTTGAAATTTTGTATGTGGTGTTAATATATGGCCTCAAACACCCATGCAAAAATTGCTCGAAATCGGTCGATAATTATATATAGCCCCCATACAAACCGATCCACAGATTTGACCTCCGCAGCCCCTTGGAAGAGCAAAATTCTTCCGATCCGGCTGAAATTTGGTACGTGATGTTAGTATATGGTCTCTAACAACCATGCAAAAATTGGTCCACATCGGTCCATAATTATATATAGCCCCCATATAAACCGATCCCCAGATTTGAACTCCGGAGCCTCGTGGAAGAGCAAAATTCAACCGATTCGGTTAAAATTTGGTATGTGGTGTTAATATATGGCCTCAAACACCCGTGCAGAAATTGGTCGAAATCGGTCCATAATTATATATAGCCCCCATATAAACCGATCCACAGATTTGACCTCCGCAGCCCCTTGGAAGAGCAAAATTCATCCGATCCGGCTGAAATTTGGTACGTGATGTTAGTATATGGTCTCTAACAACCATGCAAAAATTGGTCCACATCGGTCCATAATTATATATATATATAGCCCCCATATAAACCGATCCCCAGATTTGACCTCCGGAGCCTCGTGGAAGAGCAAAATTCAGCCGATCCGGTTGAAATTTTGTATGTGGTGTTAATATATAGCCTCAAACACCCATGCAAAAATTGGTCGAAATCGGTCCATAATTATATATAGCCCCCATATAAACTGATCCACAGATTTGACCTCCGGAGCCCCTTGGAAGAGCAAAATTCATCCGATTCGGTTGAAATTTGGTACGTGATGTTAGTAGATGATATTTAACAACCATGCCAAAAGTGGTCCATATCAGTCCATAATCATATATAGCCCCCATATAAACCGATCCCAAGATTTGGTTTTGGAGCCACTTGGAGGAGCAAATTTCATCCGAGTCAGTTGAAATTTGGTACATTGTGCTAGTATATGGCCGCTAACAGCCATGCCTAACTAGGTCCATATGGGTCTATTATTATATATAGCCCTCAGATAAATAGATCCCCAATCACACAAAAATTGGTCTATATCAAGTTCATAATTGTATATAGCCCCCATATAAGCGACCCCATATTTCAATTCTTGCTCTCTACGTACCGTCCAAAAGTCCATTTTGATTCGTAATTATTTGTAGATATACATACCTGTTTGGTCTAATATATACCACGTATGGACTAACTCACAATTTAGAAAACTATTTGAGATACCACAAACCAATTAATTCGATTGTGGATGACAGTCTTTCGTAGAAGTTTCTACGCAATCCATGGTGGAGGGTACATAAGATTCGGCCTGGCCGAACTTACGGCCGTATATACTTGTTTTTGTCTTAGAGAGAGCTTTACGTATTGTTGTCTCGGTTGCCCCTCAAGCCAAAAATAATATACCAAAATTTTGAGAGAATTTTACTAAAAACCTACCAAACAAAAAATAAATTATATATTGCAAAATTTTATTTCTATAGAAAATTTTGTCAAAATTTTATTTCTATAGAAAACTGTGACAAAATTTTATTTCTATAGAATAATGTGACACAATTGTGACAAACTTTTATTTCCATTCGTTTTGTTTTGTTATTGTTGGTTTTGTTCTTTAAGCATTGTTGTTGTTTTTTATTGCAGCTTAAAACCATACATTGACTAAACTACACTTGTAGTTTAGTTAACAACAGAGGAAAAGAATGTTTGTCAAATTTATTTGGGCAAAGCCCTATAGACTGCAAGATGGTTGGATGGACGCACGTTTCGGAATTACCACATTCCTCATCAGCATCCTCTACTTGCAGCAAAACTATCAACCAATTATCAGAATAAATTCAGGCAGTTTATTAAACCCAACAAAAACCACACTTGAACCCTCCGAAAAAAAGGTTTTACATGATAACCGGCTTATGCCGAAATAAATTCAAAACAACCATGTCTCTTTTCCTATAGAAAATTTTGTCAAAATTTTATTTCTATAGAAAATTTTATCACAATTTTATTTCTATAGAAAAATTTATCACAATTTTGTATCTATAAAAAAAAATTTTCACAATTTTATTTGTATAGAATATTTTGCAAAATTTTATTTCTATAGACAATTTTGTTATTTCCATAGAATATTTTGTCAAAATTTTATTCCTATCGAAAATTTTGTCAAAATTTTATTTCTATAGAAAATTTTGTTAAAATGTTATTTCTATAGAAATTTTTCTAAAAATTTTATTTATATAGAAAATTTTGTCAAAATTTTATTTCTGTGGAAAAAAATGTTGAAAAAATTTTCTATAAAAAATAAGATTTTGTCAAAATTTTATTTCTATAGAAAATTTTGTCAAAATTTTATTCCTATAGAAAATTTTGTCAAAATTTTATTTCTATAGAATATTATGTCACAATTTTTTTTTCTATAGAAAATTTTGTCAAAATTTCATTTCTATAGAAAATTTTGTCAAAATTTTATTTCTATAGAAAATTTTGCCAAAATTTTATTTCTATAGAAGATTTTGTCAAAATTTTATCCCTATAGAAAATTCTGTCAAAATTTTATTTCTATAGACAATTTTGTCAAGATTTCATTTCTATAGAAAAATTTGTGAAAATTTTACTTCTATAGAAAATAATAATTGTTGTTTTTGATTTCAGCTAAAAACCATGCAATGACTAAACAACAAGTGTAGCTTAACCAACAGAGGAAAAGTATGTTTGTCAAATTTATTTGGGCAAAGCCCTATAGACTGCAAGATGGTTGGATGTACAGCTGTTTCGGAATTACTACATTCCTCATCAGCATCCTCTACTTGCAGCAAAACTATCAACCAATTATCAGAATAAATTCGGGTAATGCACTCAATCCAAAGAGAACTACACATGAACCTTCCGAAATATATATAAAAAATTTTGTCAAAATTTTATTTTTATAGAAAATTTTGTCAAAATTTTATTTCTATAGAAAATTTTGTCAAAATTTTATTTCTATAGAAAATTTTGCCACAAACTTTATTTTTATAGAAATTTTTTGTCAAAATTTTATTTCTAAAGAAAATTTTGTCAAAATTTTATTTTACAAAAAATTTAGTTAAAATTTTATTTTTATAGAAAATTTAGTTAAAATTTTATTTGTATAGACAATTTTGTCAAAATTTTATTTCTATACAAAATTTTGTCAAAATTTTATTTCTAAAGAAAATTTTGTCGAAATTTTATTTCTATACAACATTTTGTCAAAATTTTATTTCTAAAGAAAATTTTGTCAAAATTTTATTTCTGAAGAAAATTTTGTCAAAATTTTATTTCTAAAGAAAATTTTGTCAAAATTTTATTTCTAAAGAAAATTTTGTCGAAATTTCGTTTCTACAGAAAACTTTGTCAATTTTTTTTTGTATAGAAAATTTTGTCGAATTTATTTTTATAGAAAATTTAGTTAAAATTTTACTTGTATAGACAATTTTGTCAAAATTTTATTTCTATAGAAAATTTTGTAAAAATTTTATTTTTATAGAAAATTTTGTTCAAATTTTATTTCTATAGAAAATTTTGTCAAGATTTTATTTCTATAGAAAAATTTGTCAAAATTTTATTTCTCTAGAACATTTTGTCACAATTTTATTTCTAAAGAAATTTTTGTCAAAATTTTATTTGCATAGATAATTTTGTCAAAATTTTATTTCTATAGAAAATATAGTTGAAATTTTATTTGTATAGACAATTTTGTCAAAATTTTATTTCTGTAGAAAATTTAGTTAAAATTTTATTCAATAGAAAATTTTGTCAAAATTTTATTTCTATAGAAAATTTTGTCAAAATTTTATTTCTATAGAAAATTTTGTCAACATTTTATTTCTATAGAAAATTTAGTTAAAATTTTATTTGTATAGACAATTTTGTCTAAATTTTATATCTATAGAAAATTTTGTAAAAATTTTATTTCTATAGAAAATTTTGTTAAAATTTTATTTCTATATAAAATTTTGTCAAGATTTTATTTCTCTAGAACATTTTGTCAAAATTTTATATCTATAGAAAGTTTTGTCAAAATTTTATTCCTATAGAAAATTGTGACAAAATTTTATTTCTATAGAACATTGTGTCAAAATTTTATTTCTTTAGAAAATTTTGTCCAATTTTTTTTTCTATAGAAAATTTTGTCAAAATTTTATTTCTATAGAAAATTGCGACAAAATTTAATTTCTATAGAATATAGTGCCTAAATTTTATTTCTATAGAAAATTTTCTTAAAATTTTATTTCTATAGAAAATTTTGTCAAAATTTGATTTCTATAGAAAATGTTGCCGCAAATTGTATTTCTTTGGAAATGTTGTCAAAATTTTATTTCTATAAATAAAATTTTATCAAAATTTTATTTCTATAGAATATTTTGTTAAAATTTTATTTGTGTAGACAATTTGGCAAAATTTTTTTTCTATAGACAATTTTGTCAAAATTTTATATCTATAGAAAATTTTGTCAAAATTTTATTTGTATAGACAATTTTGTCTAAATTTTATATCTATAGAAAATTTTGTAAAAATTTTATTTCTATAGAAAATTTTGTTAAAATTTTATTTCTATATAAAATTTTGTCAAGATTTTATTTCTCTAGAACATTTTGTCGAAATTTTATATCTATAGAAAGTTTTGTAAAAATTTTATTCCTATAGAAAATTGTGACAAAATTTTATTTCTATAGAACATTGTGTCAAAATTTTATTTCTTTAGAAAATTTTATCCAAATTTTATTTCTATAGAAAATTTTGTCAAAATTTTATTTCTATAGAAAATTTTGTCAAAATTTTATTTCTATAGAAAACTTTGTCAAAATTTTATTTCTATAGAAAATTTTATTTGTATAACAATTTTGTCAAAATTTTATTTCTATAGAAAATTTTGCCACAAATTTTATTTCTATAGAAAATTTTGTCAAAATTTTAGTTCTATAGACAATTTTGTCCAATTTTTATTTCTATAGAAAATAATTTCAGTTGGTGAACTTTCATCAATGAGTGCTGGCCGATCCAGTGGTTGACTGAATGTGTGTAGTAAATTTTTGTAGTTGTGTTTTTCAATCCGACATACATGCTTCTTGTGATAACAAGTCTACATTTTATAAATTATATTGTTTTTTTGTTATGCGTAGTTTAAATAAAAAGGCGAAACAAAACACATTTTGCCAAAGAATATTGTTCATATATCACAACATGCTGTTGCAGAATCATAACTCTGTTGAATATCTCATGGCCTCCATATACTTGCGCTTTGTTATTTTCATTTTTCCATTCTTGTTTTTTCATCTTTCGAAAACAAAATCCATTGGCTTGATTGAGTCACAGGTGTATTTTTCTAAAGGTAATGACTCTTTTTCTAAGTTTGTCATAGTAGGACAAGGAAATGCGATGCTGGAAAAATATATGTATGTATATGTAAACATCAACAAATTTCTAAAGCAATATTTATGTGTATATATAGTGCAGTGGTAGGTGTATTGGTGTAGAAGAACCATAGAAAAATATAAAGCACAAACAGCTTTGCCAACTGAAAAAGACAAAATGACCTTTTAACTTTGAGTTATACTTATAAGCAGAGACCATGGCCCAAGAACAGCAGATCATGATACTGGTAAAAAAACGAAACACTGCACAGACTTAAAAAGAACAACAACAAATCTATAAAAAAAAAGAAAAATAAAAACATGATGTTGGAAATAAGTCTACATATACAAAATATGGAACAAGATTAAATATGAAAACTAATGATGATAAAATGTATGAACCAAATCTAGTATGGTATAAAATATAGTATGAAATAACAAATGTGGAACTCTTAAAGCGTTTTGATATTTTTGCGAATAAAAATTGAAGCATATCTTAAGGATGACCAGTTTTAGTGTCTGTAGTAATCCTGAAAATACGCATTTTGATACATATAGGAGGAGGGTAACAGCACATAATTGTATGAAACAATTCTAATATGATATAAAAATATAGTATGAAATGACAAATGTGAAGATTTTAAAACGTCTTTTGGGTTTTTTTTTTGTGAGCAAAAATTAAGGATGGCCAATTGCAAAATTAAAACACACATTTTGTTGTAGATGGGAGGAGTGTTACAGAACATAAGTGGGTTATTAAATTTCGAAGATTTATAGCCAATTTGTATATGGGCCCTCAGCAAAACACACAAAAAGGAATTTGGATGTTCAAATTGTGATCCGAAAGTAGCCCCGATTTGGATAATCTCCCATGGATTTTGCATGGGCTTGCCAAAGGACGGAAGTACTTCGTGTTTTGTCCGTTTGAGTAAAGAACAAGTATATACGGCCATTTTCTATCGAAATGATATTGTGACAAAATTTTCTATAGAAATAAAATTTTTACAAAATTTTCTATCGAAATATAATTATGACAAAATTTTCTATAGAAATAAAATTTTGATAAAATTTTCTATAGAAATAACATTTTGACAATGTTTTCCATAAAAATAAAATTTTGGTAGATTATTTTTGGCTCGAGTGGCAACCATGAATATGAACCGATGTGGACCAATTTTTGTGTGATTGGGGATCGGCTATATATAACTATAGACCGATATGGATATTAGCGGCCTTATATTAACACCACGTTGCAAATTTCAACCGGATCGGATGAATGTTGCTCCTCCAAGAGGCTCCGGAGGTCAAATCTGGGGATCGGTTTATATGGGGGCTATATAAAAATATGGATCGATGTGGACCAATTTTTCCATGGTTGTTAGAGACCATATACCAACACCATGTATCAAATTTCAGCCAGATCGGATGAAATATGCTTCTCTTAAAGGCTCCGCGAGCCAAATCTGGGGGTCCGTTCAGGGCTGCCAATAAAATTTCAAGAAAAATCGTCACTTTTTTCCGAAGAAATCGTCATAATCGTCCCGCCCATTTTAAAAATCGCAAAAAAATCTGCAATGTAAATAATATTAAAACCAAACTATTTTTTGGGTGTAAGTATTTATTTCATATAAAGAACGGTAATATTTTTATTTAAAATAGAAATAAAAAATATTTTTAACATTAAGTATGTCAATATTGAAGATCCAAAATTTGACCATAAAACTCTCCAATTAAGAGATACAATCTTCTACAGAAATAAAATTTTGACGAAATTTTCTATAGAAATGAAATTTTGACAAAATTTTCTATAGAAATAAAATTTTGACAAAGTTTTCTATAGAAATACAATTTTGACAAAATTTTCTATAGAAATAAAATTTTTACAAAATTTTCTATAGAAATAAAATTTTGACGAAATTTTCTATAGAAATGAAATTTTGACAAAATTTTCTATAGAAATAACATTTTGACAATGTTTTCCATAAAAATAAAATTTTGGTAGATTATTTTTGGCTCGAGTGGCAACCATGAATATGAACCGATATGAACCAATTTTTGTGTGATTGGGGATCGGCTATATATAACTATAGACCGATATGGACCAATTTCGACATGGATATTAGCGGCCTTATACCACGTTGCAAATTTCAACCGGATCGGATGAATTTTGCTCCTTCAAGAAGCTCCGTAAGTCAAATCTGGGGATCGGTTTATATGGGGCTATATATCATTATGGACCGATATGGACCAATTTTTGTATGGTTGTTAGAGACCATATACCAACATCATGTACCAAATTTCAGCCGGATCGGATGAAGTTTGCTTCTCGTTAAGGCTCCGTAAGCCAACTCTGGGGGTACGTTCAGGGCTGCCAATAAAATTTCAAGAAAAATCGTCACTTTTTTCCGAAGAAATTGTCATAATCGTCATGTCCATTTTAAAAATCGCCAAAAAATCTGCAATGTAAATAATATTAAAACCAAACTATTTTTTGGGTGTAAGTATTTATTTCATATAAAGAACGGTAAGATTTTTATTTAAAATAGAAATAAAAAATATTTTTAACATTTAAGTATGTCAGTATTAAAGATCCAAAATTTGACCACAAAACTCTCCAATTAAGAGATACAATCTTCTACAGAAATAAAATTTTGACGAAATTTTCTAAAGAAATGAAATTTTGACAAAATTTTCTATAGAAATAAAATTTTGACAAAGTTTTCTATAGAAATAAAATTTTGACAAAATTTTCTATAGAAATAAAATTTTTATAAAATTTTCTATAGAAATAAAATTTTTATAAAATTTTCTATAGAAATAAAATTTTTACAAAATTTTCTATAGAAATAAAATTTTGACGAAATTTTCTATAGAAATGAAATTGTAACAAAATTTTCTATAAAAAAAATGACAAAATTTTCTATAGAAAAACAATTTTGGTAGATTATTTTTGGCTCGAGTGGCAACCATGATTATGAACCGATATGCACCATATATATATAACTATATATAACTATAGACCGATATGGACCAATTTTTGAATGGTTGTTAGAGACCATGTACCAACATCACATACCAAATTTCAGCCGGATCGGATGAAGTTTGCTTCTCTTTGAGGTTCCGCAAGCCAACTCTGGGGGTCCGTTCAGGGCTGCTAATAAAAAAAATCAAGAAAAATCGTCACTTTTTTCCGAAGAAATCGTCTCATCGTCACGTCCATTTTAAAAATCGCCAAAAAAATCTGCAATGTCAATAATATTAAAACCAAACTCTTTTTTGGGTGTAATTATTTATTTTATATAAAGAACGGTAAGATTTTTATTTAATTTTCTATAGAAATAATATTTGGACAAAATTTTCTATAGAAATAACATTTTTACAAAATTTTCTATAAAAATAAAATTTTGACGAGATTTTCTATAGAAATGAAATTTTGAAGAAATTTTCTATAGAAAAGAAATTTTGAAGAAATTTTCTATAGAAAAGAAATTTTGAAGAAATTTTCTATAGAAAAGAAATTTTGACAAAATTTTCTATAGAAATAAAGTTTTGACAAAATTTTCTTCAGAAATAAAATGTTGACAAAATTTTCTTTAGAAATAAAATTTTGACGAAATTTTCTATAGAAATGAAAATTTGCAAACATTTTCTATAAAATAAAATTTTGACAAAATTTTCTACAGAAATAAAATTTTGACAACATTTTCTACAGATATAAAATTTTGAAAAATTTTTCTATAGAAATAAAATTTCACAACATTTTCTATAGAAATGAAATTTTGAGAACTTCTTCTGTATAAATAAAATTTTAACAAAATTTTCTAATAATTCAATATAACAAATTTCTATCGAATAACATAATATTTTTGTATATACTAACCACAAAAATGTGAAATAATATTTTGACAAAATTTTCTATAAAAATAAAATTTTGACGAAATTTTCTATAGAAATAAAATTTTTACAAAATTTTCTATAGAAATAAAATGTTGCAAAAATTTTCTACAGAAATAAATTTTCTATAGAAATAAAATTTTACAAAAATTTTCTATAGAAATAAAATTTTGACAAAATTTTCTATAGAAATAAAATTTTGACAAAATTTTTATAGAAGTAAAATTCTGAAAAAATTTTCTACAGAAATAAAATTTTGAAGAAATTTTCTATAGAAATAAAATTTTGACAAAATTTTCTTCAGAAATAAAATGTTGACAAAATTTTCTATAAAAATAAATATTTGACGAATTTTTCTATAGAAATAAAATTTTGAAGAAATTTTCTGTAGAAATAAAATTTTGACAAAATTTTCTTCAGAAATAAAATTTGACAAAATTTTCTTTAGAAATAAAATGTTGACAAAATTTTCTACAGAAATAAAATTTTGACGAAATTTTTATAGAAATAAATTTTTGACGAAATTTTTATAGAAATAAAATTTTGAAAAAATTTTCTATAGCAATAAAATTTGACAAAATTTTCTATAGAAATGAAAGTTTGACAACTTTTTCTGTATAAATAAAATTTTAACAAAATTTTCTATAAATTCAATATAAAAAATTTCTATCGAATAAAATAATATTTTTGTATATAATAACCACCAAAATGTGATCAACAATTTTAATTTTTTTTTTTAATTTTGTAGATTTTCTTCAAATTTTATTTTCTTCAAATTTTGGTAGATTATTTTTGGCACGATTGCCAACCATGATACTAATACTAATAATTCTCTCTTTTGCTGGCTCTAATTGTGTAAACAAACTGCTTCTAGTCAACATTTTTGAATTGATATAATATCGTCATATTTGGGGCATAAATTGGAAAATCGGCAATTGCTATTTTTTGAGCAAAAAATCGTCAAAATGCCGATAAATTGGCAAAATTGGCAGCCCTGGGTCCGTTTATAATTTGTATTAATTCACATTTAATAAATTTTCTTCAAATTATTATAATTTAAACTGAATTTCCTTGAATTAATTAATTGAATTGAATGATTTTGAAGATATCTTCTAAGTCTCTTTAACAGGCGGATGTGTTGTTACTTGTAGACAAGTCGTTATTAAATTCTCATACCCTTTATTGTAAAGAGCAATAAACGGAAATATTTTGGCTTGTATATGTAATTCAATACCTTACTCTCTCTCTCTCTCTCTTACACACCCACACATATCTATTCACACTTCAGATATGATAAATAGCATAAATGAAATAGTACTACATGAACTACAGTAAAGTGCTTTTTTGAGCTAAAAGGTGATTTTTTCATCCTTTTGAAAATAGTCCACATGCTCCATAATAGATGTATAAAATATATATGGTTCATTGTCATTGAGGGTTTTACGAATTTTCTTATGAATTAATTAAATTCTCAGATATTTTTCAACGACAAAAACAATACCTTTGTATTCGTAGTGACTTTAATACCGTCTTTATGAGTTCACAAATAAAATTTTCTGTATAATTGGAAAAAAAACGTCGGACTGGTAGTCATATTTCAATTTATAAACCTCAAAAAAAGAAATACCACGAAGGTACCAAAATTAGTACAAATTTTATTAACTTTAGTAACAACTGTTACACATATTCTTTGCAAATAACCTCGAATTAATATTATTCGCACATTGGTTAAATAGTGATGAAAAATGTACCACGAAGATACCAAAATTAGTACATTAAATTTCAACTTTATCAACCCTGTCACACACATTCATTGTAACTAACCTAGGACAAATGTGCAAATAACTGTTGTCGTAGCTGTTTTAATTGCCAGTCATTGTTTTCTCTTAATGACTGACATCAATATATGGTGTAAGTTTACTTAAATATTGTTGGTGCCCTGTTTGTTGTTGTTGATAGAACAACAAAATAAATAAACAAACAAAATTTTGCAATTCATTTATTTCGTTATTCATTCAAACGTGATGGTTTTGTGATTATATGCCACCACAACTCTGAGACTAACAACATTGCCATTAATAAGGATATGAACAAAAATTTGAGCTAAAGGGTGATACGGTCAAAATTTGGTCAAGGGAAAACGCGTGTAAATCGGTAAAATCGTTTATTTAAAAAATCAAATTAAATTTCTTTTTCAAGTTCAATTAATATAAAATTCAGGAAAAATATTCAGTTAGGCTTTCGCTTTTCCAAATCCGAATTGCCGGGCCTCACGCTTGACACCTGCCATCAGATTTTTTACAGCCACGTTGTCCACCTTCTTCGCCGCAGAAAGCCAGTTTGCCGCTTGACAATAGCCCAGTATTTCTCAATTGGGCGGAGCTCTGGCGTGTTGGGTGGGTTCTTGTCCTTGGGAACCACCTGCACGTTGTTGGCGGCGTACCACTCCATGGCCTTTTTACCGTAATGGCAAGATGCCAAATCCGGCCAAAACAATACGGAACAACAGTGTTTCTTCAGGAAAGGCAGCAGACGTTTATTCAAACACTCTTTCACGTAAATTTCTTGGTTGACAGTCCCGGAAGCTATGAAAATGCTGCTTTTCAAGCCGCAGGTACAGATGGCTTGCCAAACCAGATATTTCTTTGCGAACTTTGACAGTTTTATGTGCTTGAAAATATCTGCTACCTTTCCCCTTCCTTTTGCCGTATAAAACTCCTGTCCCGGAAGCTGCTTGTAGTCGGTTTTGACGTAGGTTTCGTCGTCCATTAACACGCAGTCAAACTTCGTCAGCATCGTCGTGTACAGCCTCCGGGATCGCGCTTTGGCCGTCGTATTTTGTTTATCATCGCGATTTGGAGTCACTACCTTCTTGTAAGTCGATAGTCCGGCTCGTTTTTTGGCTCGATGCACGGTTGTAGACGATACACCCTGCTTATTTGCGGCATCTCGGAGAGAGAGGTTAGGGTTTCGCTTGAAACTACCGGCAACTCTCTTTGTCGTCTCAGCGGCTTCCGGTTTTCGATTTCCCCCCGATCCAGACTTCCTGGCTGACCTAAAGTTTATTCACATTTGGGAGGTGTCCAGTTTTGAGAGGTTAATTTTAAAGTATAACAAACGTCTTACGACAACACCTCCGTCCAATGCTCCTTTTTTAATGATAGCCATCACAAAGCTGTCTTTTCGGAACTGAGGCAAACCATCTTTGATCCATTTTAGAAGATGGCAGCTCATCCGCTAATAGTTCCCTTTTTCGAGCTTCAAGAATTTATTGTGCCCATTTTAAGGAATTGCTTTGCTTAGCCGGCCACCGTGGTGCAATGGTTAGCATGCCCGCCTTGCATACACAAGGTCGTGGGTTCGATTCCTGCTTCGACCGAACCCCAAAAAGTTTTTCAGCGGTGGATTATCCCACCTCAGTAATGCTGGTGACATTTCTGAGAGTTTCAAAGCTTCTCTAAGTGGTTTCACTGCAATGTGGAACGCCGTTCGGACTATAAAAAGGTGGTCCCTTGTCATTGAGCTTAACATGGAATCGGGCAGCACTCAGTGATAAGAGAGAAGTTCACCAATGTGGTATCACAATGGACTGAATAGTCTAAGTGAGCCTGATACATCGGGCTGCCACCTAACCTAACCTAACCTTTGCTTAGCCGGCAACGTGCTTGAGTCGACAGATTCTAATATCTTTAGGATAAACAAAGCATTTCTGCGTTCCTTGAACCTCCTTATTGAGGGATTACCACCTTTTGATCGCGTTACCTTGGGAATGGATCGACTTGCCAAAGAGGTGTCGCAACCTGTGGACCCGTCTACTGGTCGACCAATTAGGCCGAACTCTTAGTCGTTGCCCAAATTGGCAACTTCAGTCTAATCCCGGTCACTGGGCCCTGAAGTTGGCAGCCCTGTGAGTGACCTGGGATTTTTCGCTGAATGGTGGCTTAGTCTACCACAACACTTGAAATTCGTAATCATAATACTAGAAATTCTGGAATTCTAATGACGAAGCTCAGGGAGGAGGTTGGGCCTTTAATAGGAATCATAACAGGACGAAAGAACAGGTTGGCTGATAAGTCCCCGGTCTGATACATAGATGGCGTCGCTAGTATTAAACACATATTGTTTTTATATAGTACCAAACTTCAATTGATTCGTGTCAAAATTTGACGTCTGTAAGTCAATTAGTTTGTGAGATAGAGCGTCTTTTGTGAAGCAACTTTTGTTATTGTGAAAAAAATGGAAAAAAAGGAATTTCGTGTTTTGATAAAATACTGTTTTCTGATGGGAAAAAATACGGTGGAAGCAAAAACTTGGCTTGATAATGACTCTGCCCCAGGGAAATCAACAATAATTGATTGGTATGCAAAATTCAAGCGTGGTGAAATGAGCACGGAGGACGGTGAACGCAGTGGACGCCCGAAAGAGGTGGTTACCGACGAAAACATCAAAAAAATCCACAAAATGATTTTGAATGACCGTAAAATGAAGTTGATCGAGATAGCAGAGGCCTTAAAGATATCAAAGGAACGTGTTGGTCATATCATTCATCAATATTTGGATATGCGGAAGCTCTGTGCAAAATGGGTGCCGCGCGAGCTCACATTTGACCAAAAACAACAACGTGTTGATGATTCTGAGCAGTGTTTGCAGCTGTTAACTCGTAATACACCCGAGTTTTTCCGTCGATATGTGACAATGGATGAAACATGGCTCCATCACTACACTCCTGGGTCCAATCGACAGTCGGCTGTGTGGACAGCGACCGGTGAACCGTCTCCGAAGCGTGGAAAGACTCAAAAGTCCGCTGGCAAAGTAATGGCCCCTTTTTTTTGGGATGCGCATGGAATAACTTTTATCGATTATCTTGAGAAGGAAAAAACCATCCCCACCCACCGTATTCTCCAGATCTGGCCCCCAGCGACTTTTTCTTGTTCTCAGTCCTCAAAAGGATACTCGCAGGGAAAAAAATTGGCTGCAATGAAGAGGTGATCGCCGAAACTGAGGCAAAACCGAAGGAGAACTACCAAAATGGTATCTTAAAGGGAACTATTTTGAATAATAAAAAAGGAATTTTGACAAAAAATGTGTTTATCTTTGTTAGACCGGGGACTTATCAGCCAACTTGTTACATTGGGAAAACAAATGGTGAGGATTGGTTTAAGAAATAACAGATGCTGGGTTCCTAATTCTTTCAGACTACTACCGAAAATACAGTTTGAGGTGTTCACTCGCTTTCATCAAGGCTTTAGGGTAGTGGACCTAGGCAAACCTGTCGTCATTCAACCGTCGAACTGCACGGTCGTGTTTTTAATAGCGGGTTATTTCATCGTAATAAGTATTTATTACGAATTTCAATGTTGTGGTAAATTAAGCCACCATGCAGCGAAATTCAAAGTCATCCACTGGGTTTCTAACTTCAGAGCCCAGTGGACGGGTATCGACTGAAGTTATAAATTTGGTCAGTGACCAAGAGTCAGGCCCAATTAGTCGACCTGTAGACCCATCTACAGGTGGCGACACTTTGGCAAGTCAAACCTATTCTAAGGTAACGACATCAAAAGGAGGTAATCCCTTACTAAAGAGATGCAAGGAACGCAGAAATGCTTTGTTTATCCTAAAGAGATTAGGAACAATCAAGTACGATGTTAGGCTAAGCAAAGCGATTCCTTAAAATGGGCTCAAGGAATTCTTGAAGCTGGAAAAAGGAGGTAATCCCTCACTAAAGATATGCAAGGAACGCAGAAATGCTTTGTTTATCCAAAAGAAATTAGGAACAATCAAGCACGATGTTAGGCTAAGCAAAGCGATTCCTTAAGGAATTCCTCAAGGAATTCTTGAAGCTGGAAAAAAGGAACGATCACAGGATGAGCTGTCATCCTCTAAAAGGGATCAAAGATCACTTGCCTCAGTTGCAAAAGACAGCCTTGGGATGGCTATCATTAACAAAGGAGCATTGGACGGTATAGTTCCAAAGCAAAAATGGGGAGGGGGAATTGAGAACGCAATGTCTGGTGTCTACTCAGAGGTGCGAAAAAAGTTTCCCGGGCCAAGTCCTCGACGACAAGATGCTGGATAGTATCAAGGACGATTTAAGTTAATCGCATTTTCGGACCAGAGGTCTATGGATTGCTTTAAATCTCCTTTGATCATAATTGGTGAAGTTTGGGAAGTAGCCGCTTTGGAGTTAGTCGACAAAAAAGGCATACCGGCTAAACCTAGAGCACATGCATGGATACCAGCAAACCCTCCTGATCTTGTGTCCATATTAAACAGACTAAAGCAATGTAACCAAGATCTTCCAACCGCCAATACGAAGGTTGGTCGTTTTCTTTGCCTGTTATCAGGCGTCAAAATTGTCCGCTGTATAACATTGGGTTAGCTTAGGTTACAGAGGATGAAACCATCCCGTGAAAAAAAGGACTGGTTTCCACTAAGACCATGTTGATCCATTGTGTTTCTTTATAGTTTTTCATTCATTTTCTTCAGTCATTCGAGTTTCCAAAGGAGTTCCAAAGATAGAGCTTTCTAGATCTTCCATACCGAGGTCTTGGTTCAACCTTCAGGTTGCAGTTCTGTACATCCGTTATATCCTGAAAGAAAAATGAGTTCAGTATCTTGTTTCTCCTAAAGGATAATAATGGTCATTGGGTCAGAAAATCTTCTGTTGCCTCTGGATCCAGACACCATCTTCAAATATCGTCAGTCATTAAGCCAACCCTTACCATGTGTTTTCCCAGTGTGTTGTGTCCTGTTATGATGCTTATCAATTGTCTCAAAACATCTCTATGTGTCGTCATCGGAAAATGAGAGTTCTTACGGCTCTTGTTGTCCCATATCTGTTTAGTTTGCGCGAATTTCGCAGAGAAAGCCCAATGTTCTTTCCATAAATCATTGTATGTGACATTGACATAGACATTGAGATTGTATTTGACACTGACATAGACATCTGTAACGATGTTATTAGTCCCGCGTGCGCCTTCTGTAGCCAGCACAACCGCCACCTCATTACCCATTATTCCATACTGTTCAGGTACTCCAGCACAGATTGATATTATGCTGTTAAGTGAGAGGTCTAAGCTCTCCACGACAGCGGCAGACTACATTCGGAGTCCTTTATTGTTGCCCGACTGTCGATGAAGAAGATGATATCGCTCCTGAATATGGGCCTCATCAACAGTAGTTTCGCTGTGAGCCACCGTGGTGCAATGGTTAGCATGACTGCCTTGCATACACAGGGTCAAATCCAGTTTCGGCCAAACACCAAAAAAATGTTCGGCGGTGTATTATCCCACCTCAGTAGTACTGGTGACATTTGCGAGTGTTTCAAAGCTTCTTTAATGTGAAACGCCGTTCGGACTCGGCTATTAAAAAGAGGTCCCTTGTCATTGAGCTTAACATAGAATCGGGCAGCATTCAGAGAGAAGTTCACCACTGTGATATCATAATGGACTTAATAGTCTAAGTGAGCCGGAACATCGGGCTGTCACTATACCTAACCTAACAGTAGTTCTGCAGCATTCGCAATTGCATATACCTCCGCCTGAAAGATGCTTCATCCACCATCTTTTTTGTATGAATCCCTAATCCCCAACCACTACCAGTGCCTTCCTCCATTTTCGAACGATCCGTATATATATTCAGGTCTCCAAAATGTAAGCGTCCCTCTTTCCACTCCACTATACTTGGTGTAATCGATCACAACTGGCCCCCATATACATGCTGAGTCGCTATAAAGTATGTTCTAATATCTCGCTCGCGTTTCCGAGCGAGTCCATGCTCTTCTGCCTCATGAGTATCACCTCCGCTGTTTTCCTGATATGCCCATCAAATGGGCAGACTCCCATCAGTACCTCTAGAGCTTTGGTGGCCGTTGTTGTCATTGCACCAGTCACGTTCAATAAGGACGTCTTGTTTATTCTGTTGAATCTCTGTACGTCGTCCACCAGACGCGACATCCATAGGTAGACACAGATCTTATAACTGCTGTAAAGAGCCAGTGAAAAAGGGAGGGCTTCATTCCCCAACTTTCCCCAACCAGCTTTTGGCACGCATACAGTGCCGCGTAAGCCTTCTTTAGTCTAACAGCCGTATTCTTTAGCCAGTTTAGTCTGGAGTCTAGGACAACTCCTAAATATTTAGACGATTTTTAGATACTTTATCTTGTTCCTTGAAATTGTGGGTTTTATACCTGTCCGTTTTTCTCCCTCTAGTGCAAAGCACTAGCTCCGTTTCCCTTGTCTTAACACCTACTCCGCACCGCTTTGCCCAATCGGATAAAATTTATAAGGCCTTACTCATTATATCCAAGATCGTATCCAGAAATTTGCCTGATGCCATTATGACAATATCATGCGCATACGCCACTATTTGTATGCCTTTGTTGTGCAGCCCAGTCAGCATCCCAATTACTACGAGTAGCCAAAGTGGAGGCGATGTCACGCCTCCTTGAGACAGTTCCCTTGTCGTAGTTGCGTTTCTTGTAGCATTCTCCAGTTCCACTTCTGTATTCCAGTGAAGTAACATTCCCTCGATCCAGTCCTTTATAAAATCACACCACTTCTTCATAAGGCATGTAATACTTCTTCAATCTTAGTATTATTAAAGGCGCTTTCAATCTTAAGAAAACCCGCCAGTGTATGTTTCCTGTATGCCATTGATCTCTCAATATGGTGCTCTACAGAGTGTAGTGCTGAATCTTTAAATAGGCATCTTGACCTTTAAATAGGCATCTTGGCAGTTCGATAAACTCTAGTTCAGTAGATTCCTTGTGTGAATATCCAGTATTCGTTCTAGCATTTTTAGCAAGAAAGCAGTCAAGCTAATAGGTCTGAAGTCCTTAGCAGGAGCCACCGTGGTGCGATGCTTAGCATGCCCGCTTTGCATACACAAGGTCGTGGATTCGATTCATGCTTCGACCGAACACCAAAAAAGTTTTTCAGCGGTGAATTATCCCACCTCAGTAATGCTGGTGACATTGCTGAGAGTTTCAAAGCTTCTTTAATGTGGAACTTCGTTCGTACTCGAGTATAAAAACGAGGTCCCTTGTCATTGAGCTTAACATAGAATGGGGAAGCACTCAGTGATAAGAGAGAAGTACACCACTGTGGTATCACAATGGACTGATACATCGGGCTGTCACTATACCTAACCTAACCTAGGTCTGGAGTCCTTAGCAGTTCCATGTACTATTCTGCCTGCCTTTGGAATGAAAATTAACTTGACCCTTTGCAAAAGCCTTTGGTATATACTCATGCTCCAAAGATGCCGCGAATGACCCCGCTAAAAAAGCCACCCAGGAGATCGTAGGACTCCTGTAGGCTGTAACTAAGATTTGAGATCGAAAATATGCTCAAAATTATAGGACTGGACGCATTGGTTCAACCAGAGGAAAAACGAAGCAAAAAATTTCCTCTTGAAGTCATTCTTCCGGGTTTTCCTAAATTAAAGCGACTTATTAAAGATCCATATTTTCTCAACTTAATTTACTCACTGTGCTATATTCGAACTTATTTAAAGCATCCATTTAATACAAAATTGTCACTGTCAATTTAAGCTGGAGAAAAGGCAACACAAAAACGCAACTGCCACTTTGAGTAATTGCCTCTCTTGAGGTTTGATTTCCCTTGTTTTTGTTTTTTTTTCTTTTTGGGAGGACATTTTATCCTTAAAGTTTCCAATCAATTTCCTTAGTTGAGCACAATTTAGAGTTGCCTTAAACGTTATCAATTTACTTTGGGAAAATGATGAGTTTTTCTTCTCACCATGTCTGTCTGTGTGTGAGATGTTTTTCTCATTTCAAGTTTAAGGATTCGTGTCCTTTATCAATCAATAGACATTTTAACAAATGTGTACTTTCTCGTTACGTTCCATCAATTGTTGTTATCAGTTTTATTTTTTGTGTTTGTTGTTGTTTGTTTCTTATCCAGAATTGTGTTCACCATGTTGATGGTGTCCTCCTTCTATCTCCTCAAATGCTAGAGGATGGCGAGCAGGAGGAGACCGAGAGATTTCTGTCTTTGACTGAGGGTATCCTCATGCGTGTGAATGACATTTTGTTTTGCTTCAAACGATTTTTATTTCTATTTTATTACCCCCATTGATGGGTGTTTCTTCCTTTACCAAAAGCATTTGTTACCTTATCGTAGAATTTTGCTCTTTGGGTTTTCCCTTGCCTTCTTGTCATGGTGGTGTTAGAATGTTGTCCTGGGTACTTTGTTGAATATTGAAACTAGCAATGTTATCAATGGCCATTATTGGCAAAGGGAGAGAGGAGAGAAAGATAGTGTTTTTCAATGCTTACAGGAAGTCAGATACGCAGGATATTGGCAAAGATTTCCCATTTGTTTAAAATCAATTTGCACAACATATCATTCAACATGAATTTGGTTTGCATTTTTTGTTTATGCTTGGCTGGGTATTTTATTCTCCTCGATATTTTTTTCTTTTCCGTTGCTTTGGATAAATGTTAAGCTATTTGTTGTAGTACAAAGGGAATGGAAAAGGAATATAATCCCCAAACCAAGAGTAAAAGAAAAAACTTTAGATAGAAAACTCCTAAAGATAGGCAACAAAATCCCACAAACAATTCCTCCTAGAAATATACACCATTTTTCTTCTTCGCTTCTTTTCCTACGAATTCTGATTTGTTTTATTAAAACTCAATGTTTATGACAGTGTTTGCCTTTTGGTTTGGTTGTGCAAAATGTCATAAAAATAATCATGATGCCACCAAGGCATCTGATTCTTTTTCCCCACTTAGATCTTTGCCTGGTCTATTTCATTGAAAACGAAACACTCGCAGATAAACCCTTAGATTTCACTTTCTATTGTCTTTGACATAAACTGTAATGGGATTTGACTTTCCTCTTAGCTTCTCAACCCTTTTTTGTTTTCCAAGTACCTAGAAAAACTGCAAACAGTTTTTTTTTTCAACTCTCTCATACGTTTTCTTGCAATCGCCTTGTACCACTTTGATTGACATTTTAATGCGGAAATTTTGACAAGCACGTTGTTGTCGTTTTTGGAGAATTACTCTGTTTTCCGCTAAATTTGCCCAAGGAGGGAAGAATACTAGAGGGTGGAAACAAGCAAGATAATATGCGTATTTCACCTACTCTTAATGGATCCCTAGACATTTGCTAAGCCTATGGTGGAGTTGCTCGCTTTTAGGCGTAACAATTTTACTTTTTTCAACTGTCACACATAAACAATGTCAATCATACACACAAAAAATTTTTTTCTGATTCAATCACGAAATTAATTGATCCAATTAATTTTTAATTGAAATGTCTTCAATCACAGAAATGATAGTATCAATTAAAAAATTAATTGAAGGTCAATTAAAAAGTTAATTGATCCAATTAAAAAATTAATTGATACTATTATTTTTGTGATTGATTTTTGTTTCAATCAAAAAATTTGTTAAATCAATTAAAGTTTTAATTGAATATTTTTTAAAACTCAATTAAAATTTTAATTGGAAAATTTTTCGTGAATTTTTTTTTGTGTGTATGCTGCAATGCTATTAGTGTGGGATGTGTTTTCTATTCCTCAGTGAAAGTTTCAAAACGAGTAGCATACTTGTAGGCATGATTTACAGCAAAGCATTGTTCTATAGTCCACATAGCCTATATGTATACCTGAAACATAGCAATATGACACCAAAAATAGAATTATGTCAGATATTGTCATATGCCATGTCAAATGATTAATGCGAGATGATGGTGTACTTTTTGTAGGCACAATGAAGAAAGGAGCGGCATTGGAAGTTGAATGCAAATATTTTCAAAGTCAGTAAAGTGAATATGATTGTACAGTAAACCGATTACTCTTGGAGAAGAGTTTTTCTTGTGAGGATGTGAATTAAAACAAAAAAAACCTACACAGAATCAACCTTAGGTTAGGTAAGGTATAGTGGCAGCCCTATATTTCAGGCTCACTTAGACTATTCAGCCCATTGTGATACCACGGTGGTGAATTTCTCTCTTATCACTGAGTGCTGCTCGATTCTATGTTTAGTTCAATGATATGGGACCTCTTTTATTTATATCCGAGACCGAACGGCGTTCCACATTGGAGTGAAACCGCTTTGAAATACTCAGAAATGTCACCAGCATTACTGAGGCGGAATAATTTTTGGTATTTGGTCGAAACTGGGTTTGAAACCATGACCGTGTGTAGGCGAGGCGGGCATGCTACCCATTGCACCACGGTGGCTCCCAATCAATCTTAATTTGTTAATCTTTATGCGAAAGTGCAATTTCTTAAATTTAAGTAAAAAATAATTTCAGGTCATTATAGTTTCATCGCAGGGGAAATCTCAAAAAGTGGAATACAATTTAATTGAATTATTTTCCCATAAAACAGCTTAGTTTTTTCTTTATCTGATTTGAGAAAAAAATATATACGGACGTAAGTTCGGCCAGGCCGAATCTTATGTACCCTCCACCATGGATTGCATAGAAACTTCTTCTAAACACTGCCATCCACAATCGAATTACTTAAGTTGCGGTAACGCTTGCCGATGGCAAGGTATCTTAAAACCAAGGTATCAAAAAAGATCGATCCAATACGTATATAATTCAGTTTGACAAAGTAGACATAACATTTTGACAAAATTTTCTACAGAAATAAAATTTTAACAAAATTTTCTATAGAAATAAAATGTTCACAAAATTTTCTATAGAAATAAAAATTTTGACAAAATATTCTATAGAAAAAAAAAATTTGACAAAAATTTCTACAGAAATAAAATTTTAACAAAATTTTCTATAGAAATAAAATCTTGGTAGATTATTTGTGGCTCGAGTGGCAACCATGATTATTAACCGATATGGACCAATTTTTGTGTGATTGGACCAATTTTGGTATGGTTGTTAGCGACCATATACTAACACCACGTTCCTAATTTGAACCGGATCGGATGAATTTTGCTCCTCCAAGAGGCTCCGGAGGTCAAATCTGGAGAACGTTTTATATGGGGGCTATATATAATTATGGACCGATATGGACCAATTGTGGCACGGTTGTTAAAGATCATATACTAACACCATGTTCCAAATTACAACCGGCTTGGACGAAATTTGCTTCTCTTGGAGACTTCGCAAGCTAAATCTGGGGATCGGTTTATATGGGGGCTATATATAATTATGAACCGATGTGGACCAATTTTTGCATGGTTGTTAGAGATCATATACCAACATCATGTACCAAATTTCAGCCGGATCGGATGAAGTTTGCTTCTCTCCAAGCCAAATCTGGGGATCGGTTTATATGGGGGTTATATATAATTATGGACCGATATGGACCAATTTTTGCATGGTTGTTAGAGACCATATACCAACCCCATGTACCAAATTTCAGCCGGATCCGTTGAAATTTGCTTCTCTTTTAGGCTCCGCAAGCCAAATCTGGGGATCGGTTTATATGGGGGCTATATATAATTATGGAATGATGTGGACCAATTTTGGCATGGTTGTTAGAGACCATATACCAACACCATGTACCAAATTTTAGCCGGATCGGATGAAATTTGCTTCTCTTTTAGGCTCCGCAAGCCAAATCTGGGGATCGGTTTATATGGGGGCTATATATAATTATGGACCGATGTGGACCAATTTTTGCATGGTTGTTAGAGACCATGTACCAACACCATGTACCAAATTTCAGCTGCATCGGATCAAATTTTCTTCTCTTTTAGGCTCCGCAAGCCAAATCTGGGGATCGGTTTATATGGGGGCTATATATAATTATGGACCGATGTGGACCAATTTTTGCATGGTTGCTAGAGACCATATACCAACAGCATGTACCACATTTCAGCCGGATCGGATAAAATTTGCTTCTCTTAGAGTAATCGCAAGCCAAATTTGGGTGTCCGTTAATATGGGGGCTATACGTAAAAGTGGACCGATATGGCCCATTTGCAATACCATCTGAGCTACATCAATAACAGCTACTTGTGCCAAGTTTCAAGTCGATAGCTTTTTTCGTTCGGAAGTTAGCGTGATTTCAACAGACGGATGGACGGACGGACATGCCCAGATCGACCCAGAATTTCATCACGACCCAGAATATATATACTTTATGGGGTCTTAGAGCAATATTTCGATGTGTTACAAACGGAATGACAAAGTTAATATACCCCCATCCTATGGTGGAGGGTATAAAAAATCTGTTAAGTACGAATATAATTCAGTTTGACAAAATTTTCATAGGAAAAAAAATTGACAAAATTTTCTATAGAAATAAAATTTTGACAAAATTTTCTATAGGAAAAAAATTTTGACAAAATTTTCTATAGAAATTAAATTTTTACAAAACTTTCTATAGAAATAAAATTTTGACAAAATTTTCTATAGCAATAAAATTTTGACAAAATTTTTTATAGAAATAAAATTTTGGTAGATTATTTTTGGGGATCGGCTATATATAACTATATACCTATATGCACAGGGGCTCCGAAGGTCAAATCTGAGGATCGGTTTATATGGGAGCTATATATAATTATGGATCGATGTGGACCAATTTTTGCATAGTCATTAGAGAACATATACCTACATCATCTACCAAATTTCAGCCGGATCGGATGAAATTTGCTTCTCCTTGAGGCTCCGCAAGCCAAATATGGGGATCGGTTTATATGGGAGCTATATATAATTATGGACCGATGTGGACCAATTTTTACATGGTTGCTAGAGACCATATACTAACATCATGTACCAAATTTCAGCAGGATCGGATGAAATTTGCTTCTCTTAGAGCAATCGCAAGCCAAATATGGGGATCGGCTTATATGGGGGCTATATATAATTATGGACCGATGTGGATCAATTTTTGTATGGTTATTAGAGACCATATACCAACACCATGTACCAAATTTCAGCCGGATCGGATGAAACTTGCCTCTCTTAGAGCAATCGCAAGCCAAATTTGGGGGTCCGTTTATATGGGGGCTATACGTAAAAGTGGACCGATATGGACCAATTTTTGCATGGTTGTTAGAGACCATATAATAACACCATGTACCAAATTTCAGCCGTATCGGATGAAATATTCTTTTTCTTAGAGCAATCGCAAGCCAAATTTGGGGGTCAGTTTATATGGGGGCTATATATAATTATGGACCGATGTGGACCAATTTTTACATGGTTGCTAGAGACCATATACTAACATCATGTACCAAATTTCAGCAGGATCGGATGAAATTTGCCTCTCTTAGAGCAATCGCAAGCCAAATTTGGGGGTCCGTTTATATGGGGGCTGTACATAAAAGTTGACCGATATGGACCAATTTTTGTGCGGTTATTAGAGACCATATACCAACACCATGTACCAAATTTCAGCCGGATCGGATGAAATTTGCTTCTTTTAGAGGCCTCGCAAGCCAAATTTGGGGGTCCGTTTATATGGGGGCTATACGTAAAAGTGGACCGATATGGCCCATTTGCAATACCATCTGACCTACATCAAAAACAACTACTTGTGCCAAGTTTCAAGTCGATAGCTTGTTTCGTTCGGAAGTTAGCGTGATTTCAACAGACGGACGGACATGCTTAGATCGACTCAGAATTTCTCCACGACCCAGAATGTATATACTTTATGGGGCCTTAGAGCAATATTTCGATGTGTTACAAACGGAATGACAAAGTTAATATACCCCCCATCCTATGGTGGAGGGTATAAGAATGCACTAGAAAAGAGGGCACAAAAATTCGAAATTTAGTGGCAAAACCAAAAAGTTGATTAAGTATTTTATCGCTTGAAAAAACCCATTATAAATTTACCACTAAAGTGGTAACACTATTCTATCCCATGTCCTATTGTATTTATTAGGAAAGTTCATTGAGCCTAAAAGTATTCTTTAAATAAAGTGAAAATCAAATATTTCATGCCAGGCCCAACATTTGATGCAATCAAACTAAATATTGACCTATCTTAATTAGAAATTCCTTATTGACAATTTACCCTTGTCACCAGCTCAAATAGTTACAACACTCAAATGAAGAATTTACCTATCTGAAGTCCCCAAGGCAAAGAAAGATGGATGAAAAACTTAAAATTAATTTTCTACTCAAATAACTTTGTAGAAAATTGAAATTCACTAGCCCCTCAAAAAACCTTCGAATTTTTCCTTGGTAATTTTCAACATTAACTTATTACACTTTAACCACTTTTACAAAACCTTTTTCCGTTTAGCTTAACTTTTCTGCTCTACTCCAAGCTATTACATATCCGATTTGCGGAGAGATGTCATAATGAACACATCAAATTTCCGCTTGGTTTACTAGACCAACCACACTAAACTCCAAGGGATAGACCATGGCGTGGGTGTGTGTCTATGTGGTAGAGATGGCATAGGTAATACAGGAAATGGTCTTACAAACATTCAGTGGTCTTTGGACTCCTACAAAAATTCCATTCAAAATGTTACAAAATTGCTTAAATGAACAATTGTGCAAAGGACAGTTAGAATTTCGAAATGGAGAAAAAACGAAAAACCAGAATTTCAGGCTATCCATTTTGTTTTGGCTTTAGGATTTTTATTTGCTTGAATTCCCCAAGCCTGAACGGAAATTGTAATGGAAACGATAGGTAAAACAAAACCAGGGAACATTAAAATGTTCTACAAAAATTCTTGCTCACTGGGTGATGCGGTAGAGACAGAAAAATCCCAAATATAACCACAAAAGCAAACTTCTCAACAACAGAGAAGCCTAGGTCCAATGGCGTACTGCAATGCTTTTAAAGGTATTAAGGACAGCAAACAAACAAAAACAAAAATAATTTTTCCATATACAAAGACCAGAGACAAGAAAAACCAACAAGAACAACAACATCAGAAATATCATCACCAATGCCCAAAACAAGTAAACAAAAAATTTACATTGAAGTATATCTGTATTTTTACTTAAAATGTATATTAACCGGAAGAAGATTACATGTCCCCAAAACGCACACACACACACTCACACACATAAAATACCTGCCATTCACCCATGGGGAAACTCCCTTTTTAAATAGCTCACCATTGGAGTTGTTAAACAACCCCTCATTTATGTAAGCTACACTTGCTTCGGCTGCTGCTGCTGCTGTCGCTTTATGTCGGTGTATGGTAGGCGTGTGGAATGATGTCTTTGGGTGGATAAAAATAGAATGAAAATAATTGCTGAAATAAAAACAAAAAACAGGAATATTTTTTTTTTGAATTGTGGCAAATGTAAATGTAAATAAAATGTGGGTTGGTCTAAAGATATTTTAAGTCATCAAGTGAATTCTCTTCCGGGTGAAAAAATATGCAACAAATTGAAATAAAGTTGCACAGCCTGAAAGTATGCTTTAATTGTCATCCCTGTGACTATGAGATGCAGCAGGGTTAAGAATTTAAAGAAGGAAGACATAGGAGGACTTGAAAAGGAAAATTGAATTTCTAAATAAAAAAATTATAAATCGAAAATAAAAATGTAACGCATTTAAGATATTTTCACATAATAAAGATTTTCTTGGTAACCTGGATTTAGGGTTTTAAGCTTATACGTTAAGTCTTGGAAAACATATATAACTTTGGCAGTCTACACCAGAACCAATATTACAAATATATGGCAAGTTTAAGAGGAATTTTCTAGAGGCAGTCATAAAGTCGTAACAAAAGGGGCAGGTATTCTATTTTTATACCCTCCACCATAGGGGTATATTAATTTTGTCATTCCGTTTGTAACACATCGAAATATTGCTCAAAGACCCCATAAAGTATATATATTCTGGGTCGTGGTGAAATTCTGAGTCAATCGAAGCACGCCCGTCTGTCCGTCCGTCTGTTGAAATCACTTCCGAACGAAACAAGCTATCGACTTGAAACTTGGCACAAGTAGTTGTTATTGATGTAGGTCGGATGGTATTTCAAATGAGCCATATCGGTTCGCTTTTACGTATAGCCCCCATATAAACGGGCCCCAAGATTTGGCTTGCAGAGCCTCTAAGAGAAGCATATTTCATCTGATTTGGCTGAAATTTGGTACATGGTGTTGGTATATGGTCTCTAACAACCATGCCAGAATTGGTCCACATCGGTCCATAATTATATATAGCCCCCATATATACCGATCCCCAGATTTGGCTTGCGGAGCCTCTAAGAGAAGCACATTTCATCCGATCCGGTTGAAAATTGGAATATGATGTTGATATATGACCTCTAAAAACCCCGCAAAAATTGGTCCACATCGGTCCATAATAATATATAGCCCCCAGATAAACCGATCCTCATATTTGGCTTGCGGAGCCTCAAAGTGAAGCAAATTTCATCCGATCCGGTTGAAAATTGGTACGTGGTGTTAGTATATGGTCTCTAACAACCATGCCAGAATTGGTCAATATCGGTTTATAATTATATATAGCCCCCATAAAACCGATCTCCAGATTTGGCTTGCGGAGCCTCTAGGTTAGGTTAGGTTAGGTTATGTGGCAGCCCGATGTATCAGGCTCACTTAGACTATTCAGTCCATTGTGATACCACAGTGGTGAACTTCTCTCTTATCACTGAGTGCTGCCCGATTCCATGTTAAGCTCAATGACAAGGGACCTCCTTTTTATAGCCGAGTCCGAACGGCGTTCCACATTCCAGTGAAACCACTTAGAGAAGCTTTGAAACCCTCAGAAATGTCACCTGCATTACTGAGGTGGGATAATCCACCGCTGAAAAACTTTTTGGTATTCGGTCGTAGCAGGAATCGAACCCACGACCTTGTGTATGCAAGGCGGGCATGCTAACCATTGCACCACGGTGGCTCCTCTAAGAGAAGCAAATTTCATTCGATCCGGTTGAAAATTAGTACGTGGTGTTAGTATATGATCTCTAGCAACCATGCCAGAATTTGTCCATATCGGTTTATAATTATATATAGCCCCCATATAAACCGATCCCCAGATTTGGCTTGCGGAGCCTCTAAGAGAAGCACATTTCATCCGATCCGGTTGAAAATTGGTACGTGGTGTTAGTATATGGTCTCTAACAACCATACAAAAATTGGTCCACATCGGTCCATAATTATATATAGCCCCCATATAAACCGATCTCCAGAGTTGGCTTGCGGAGCCTCTAAGAGAAGCAAATTTCTTCCGATACGGCTGAAATTTGGTATATGATGTTGATATATGACCTCTAACAACCACGGTCCAGAATGACCTCCACATCGGTCCATAATAATATATAGCCCCCAGATAAACCGATCCCCAAATTTGGCTTGCGGAGCTTCAAAGTGAAGCAAATTTCATCCGATCCGGCTGAAATTTGGTGTATGGTGTTAGTATATGGTCTCTAACAACCATACAAAAATTGGTCCACATCGGTCCATAATTATATATAGCCCCCATATAAACCGATCTCCAGAGTTGGCTTGCGGAGCCTCTAAGAGAAGCAAATTTCTTCCGATACGGCTGAAATTTGGTATATGATGTTGATATATGACCTCTAACAACCACGGTCCAGAATGACCTCCACATCGGTCCATAATAATATATAGCCCCCAGATAAACCGATCCCCAGATTTGGCTTGCGGAGCCTCAAAGTGAAGCAAATTTCATCCGATCCGGCTGAAATTTGGTATATGATGTTGATATATGAACTCTAACAACCATGCCAGAATTGGTACATTTCGCTAATGTATGGCCGATAACAACCTTGTCAAAATGGATCCGTATAGACCTATATTATATAGCCCCCAAATAAACCGATCCCCAATCACAGAAAAATCACGATTGCCACTCGAGCCAAAAATAATCTATAAAAATTATATTGCCATAAAAAATGTTGTCAAAATTTTATATTTCTATAGAAAATTTTGTCAAAATTTTATGTCTTTAAGAAATTTTGTCAAAATGTTATTTCTATAGAAAATTTTTTCAGAAGTTTATTTCTGTAGAATTTATGAAGCATTTCATAGTTGTAGAGGAATATTTTGAAAAATTTTCCAAAATATCAAGAATTCTACCAATCTACCAATTAGTAAAAAATCTGCCATTTTTGGTGGACTCGTGTTCATAATTGTATATAGCCCCATATAAAGCGATCCAAATATTTCAATTCTGGCTCTTAATTACCGCCCAAAAGTTCATATCGGTTCGTAATTATTTCTTCCCTATATATACCGGTCAAGAATTGAATATATACGTATGTAATCGACCTTTGTTTTGTCTACTATATTCCCCGCATGGACTAACTTACAATTTAGCAGATGATGTTAAGAAGTTTTAAGATGCCTTGCCATCGCCGGCAAACCAATTAATTTAATTGTGGATGACCGTCTTTAGTAGAAGTTTCTACGTAATCCATGGTGGAGGGTACATATGATTCGGTCTGGCCGTATATACTTGTTTTTTTTTTTTTTTTATTTTTTTAAAATTTCAACTATACGACTTTTTTTCAAAATTTAGTTTTTCGACTATTATGTATATATAATATTTTTGGAAAACTCGACCCTTAGATTTATTTCAAGAGATATTACTGTATGCGTTTCATTGTGGTACGTATTTAAGATTCGGCCCGGCCAAACTTTTGGCCTTATAGTATATACCAACAGGTCTTTTTACACATCGTTTTTCCTTATCCAAGCGTCTGACCTTCCCACCTTGCAGTTTATAAAGGGTGATTCTTTTGAGGTTAGGATTTTCATGCATTAGTATTTGACAGATCACGTGGGATTTCAGACATGGTGTCAAAGAGAAAGATGCTCAGTATGCTTTGACATTTCATCATGAATAGACTTACTAACGAGCCACAACGTCGAATTTTCAGTGAATGGGCCCTAGAAAAGTTGGCAGAAAATCCGCTTTTTTATCGACAAATTTTGTTCAGCGATGAGGCTCATTTCTGGTTGAATGGCTACGTAAATAAGCAAAATTGCCGCATTTGGAGTGAAGAGCAACCAGAAGCCGTTCAAGAACTGCCCATGCATCCCGAAAAATGCACTGTTTGGTGTGGTTTGTACGCTGGTGGAATCATTGGACCGTATTTTTTCAAAGATGCTGTTGGACGCAACGTTACGGTGAATGGCGATCGCTATCGTTCGATGCTAACAAACTTTTTGTTGCCAAAAATGGAAGAACTGAACTTGGTTGACATGTGGTTTCAACAAGATGGCGCTACATGCCACACAGCTCGCGATTCTATGGCCATTTTGAGGGAAAACTTCGGAGAACAATTCATCTCAAGAAATGGACCGGTAAGTTGGCCACCAAGATCATGCGATTTGACGCCTTTAGACTATTTTTTGTGGGGCTACGTCAAGTCTAAAGTCTACAGAAATAAGCCAGCAACTATTCCAGCTTTGGAAGACAACATTTCCGAAGAAATTCGGGCTATTCCGGCCGAAATGCTCGAAAAAGTTGCCCAAAATTGGACTTTCCGAATGGACCACCTAAGACGCAGCCGCGGTCAACATTTAAATGAAATTATCTTCAAAAAGTAAATGTCATGGACCAATCTAACGTTTCAAATAAAGAACCGATGAGATTTTGCAAATTTTATGCGTTTTTTTTTTTAAAAAAGTTATCAAGCTCTTAACAAATCACCCTTTATGTATAATACATATAATTTCTGGTCCCATTATATTTTAATACACTTTATCACTCATCATCATATCAATTTCACAATTTAATCAAGTTTATTCGTGACAGATATAGAACAATATAATTTTGGTAAATATTTGTAAAAACATCCAGCATTGATTTTCATACTCTTCTATATGCTCCTTTGTTTGGCTATTAATACCTAAAATATTGTCAAAAAAAATGAAAAAATCCATTAAAATGTCTCATTTGTTCATACAAATAAATGACAAAGAGAATTCAAAAGCAAAAAAAAATATGTGGCCCACTTTAATGGTGATTGTTAACGAGGTGATTTTTCAAATTTTGTGACGTAAATGGAATGAAACAAGAGAAACGAGAGGAAATCATAGTGATTTTAGGTCGACAGACATATTAAATATGGGAGACAACGTATGCTTTGTATGGAGTTTTGCAATGCCTTTAGACAAATTTCTCATTTCTTTGATTATTATAGTAAAACAGAAAATTGCCTACTTTAGGGAATATGGGAAAAATAATTAAAAATCGGTAAATAATAATAAACTTAAGGAGACATTAGAATATATGCCCAAGAAACACTAAATAAATATGTTATTTTTTTAAGTAGACAATATTTCCAAAAAATATTGCCTACTTTAGGGGATACGGGAAAAATAATTAAACCATAATAAGATGCAGGTGACAGTTCTACAATGCAATTATGCTCAAGTAACACTAGATAAAAATGTTGATTTTTTTTAATTCCTCGTTTCTTTGATTATTTCTTTCAAAGACGAAAATATTGCCTACTTTAAGTGATACGGGAAAAATAATTAAAAATGATTAACCAATAATAAGTTTAAGGTGACATAACTACAATGTGTTTATGCCCTATACACTAAATAAATATGTTGATGTTTTGTTGAAATAGACAAAAATAATTAAAAATCATTAAGCAATAAAACAAAAAAACATTAAGCATTTACAATAAAAATATTGTCTACTTTAGGGGATGCGGGAAAAATAACTAAAATGCATAAAACAATAATAACTTTAAGGTGGCATAGCTGCAACGCCTTTATGCCCAAGAAACACTAGGTAATTATATTGACTTTTTTTGTAAAGTAGACAATATTAAAAAAATATATATTGCCTACTTTAGGGGATGCGGAAAAAATTATTATTAGTCATTAAAGAATAATACAGTTAAGCTGATATAACTACAATGCATTTATGCACAAGAAACAATAGATATTTAAATGTTTTAATTTTTTTAAGTAGACAATATTTTTGAAAAATTCCCTACTTTAGGGGATCCGGAAGAAAATAATTAAAAATCATTGAATTGTAAAAAGTTATGTCCTAGTTGTGACCCTCTTTTTGCCCCAGAAACACTAAATAAAAGTGTTGATTTTTTGTTTTAAGTATACAATATTTTTCAAACAAATATTGCCAACTGTAGGGGTTGAGGAAAAATCATTAAACCATAATAAGTTTAAGGTGACATAACTACAATGCATTTTTCCCAAGACACACTAGATAAGTATGTTTTTTTTAAGTAGACAATATTTTTCAAAAAAAAAACATTGCCTACTTTAGGGGATACGTGAAAATAAATAAAAATCTTTAAACACTATTAAGTTTAAGGTGACATAACCACAATTAATTTTTGCCCAAGAAACACTAAATAAATATGTTGATCTTTTTTAAATAAGCAATAGTTTCTCCAAAGAAAAAATATTGCTTACTTTAGGGGATAAGAGAAAAATAATAAAAAATCATTTAATTAATATATGACTATAATTGGCCGTATTTTTTCCCCCAAGAAACTCTAAATAAATATATTATTATTATACCCTCCACCATAGGATGGGGGGTATATTAACTTTGTCATTCCGTTTGTAACACATCGAAATATTGCTCTAAGACCCCATAAAGTATATATATTCTGGGTCGTGGTGAAATTCTGAGTCGATCTGAGCATGTCCGTCCGTCTGTTGAAATCACGCTAACTTCCGAACGAAACAAGCTATCGACTTGAAACTTGGCACAAGTAGTTGTTATTGATGTAGGTCGGATGGTATTGCAAATGGGCCATATCGGTCCACTTTTACGTATAGCCCCCATATAAACGGACCCCAAAATTTGGCTTGCAGAGCCTTCATCCGATCCGGCTGAAATTTGGTACATGGTGTTAGTACATGGTCTCTAACATCCATGCAAAAATTGGTTCACATCGGTCCATAATTATATATAGCCCCCATATAAACCGATCCCCCGATTTGGCTTGCGGAGCCTCTAAGAGAAGCAAATTTCATCCGATACGGCTGAAATTTGGTACATTGTGTTAGTATATGGTCTCTAACAACCATGCAAAAATTGGTCCATATAGGACCATAATTATATATAGCCCCCATATAAACCGATCACCAGATTTGACCTTCGGAGCCTGTTGGAATACCAACATTTATCTGATGCAGTTGAAATTTGGTACGTGATGTTAATATATGGCCTCAAACACCCATGCAAAAATTGGTCGATATCGGTCCATAATTATATATAGGCCCCATATAAACCGATCCCCAGATTTGACCTCCGGAGCACCTTGGAAGGGCAAAATTATTTTCATTCGGTTGAAATTTGGTACGTGATGTTAGTATAGGGTATCCAAGAACCATGCAGGAATTAGTTCCTATCAGTCCATAATAATATATAGCTCCTATATAAACCGATCCCCAGATTTGACCTCCGGTGCCTTTTGGAGAAGCAAAATTCATCCGATCTGGTTAAAATTTGGTACGTGGTGGTAGTATATGATATTTAACAACCGTGTGAGTCGAAATTTGTGGATGACAGTCTTTCGTAGAAGTTTCTACGCAATCCATGGTGGAGTGTACATAAGATTCGGCCTGGCCGAACTTACGGTCGTATATACTTTTTTTTTTTTTTGAAGTAGACAATATTAAAAACAATATTGTCTACTTTAGGGGATACGCGAAAAATAATTAAAAATCATTAAACAATAATAAATTTAATGTGACATAAATACAATGCATTTATGCCCCAGAAACACTAGATAAATATGTCGATCTTTTTTTCAAGGAAAAAACATTGCCTAATTTAGGGGATATGGGAAAATAATTAAAAATCTTTAAACAATAATAACATTTCTTCGGGAAGGTATGGCTACTATTATCTGTATTTTAGCCCCAATAAAAATATCGTTTTTTTTTAAACTCATAATTTTTGGTTCGCTTAAACAATTTTATATTCTGTTAAAACATTTTGTGTTAGTACTTTTCCTAAACAACTTGTTTTATATGCATAAACTCTGACAAAAACTAAAAAAGAATTCAATATGCAATTTTATACCATTTTCAAGTACATATTTGTTCTACTTTTTTAAACCTTGAAATATGCAAAAAGTCCCTGAAGTCGTCTATCCCTTAAAATATGCTTCATTTTACAATGTTTTAATGCTTGCATAAAAAACCCAAAACAAAAGAAACTACATTCATCTCAAGTGTTGAGAAAATGCTGAAAATGTTTAAACATCAGTGAATGACAAATAAAAAAAAATGAAATGGGAAATCTGAACGTTATGGCCCCGACCTACATTGCTAATGGTTTTCTTTATGAAATTGATACATGAAAATACGTCAAAACAGAATAATATAGGAAAATTGATAGCTCAAATACATTCAGGGGGAATTGTGCGTTATATTAAAATTGGAAAATTTAATGAAAAAAAAAAATAATATAAAATCTTTCGAAGGGTTCGTCCATAGAATTTTTGAAAATGATTCTTTTCTAGTAAAATATTGAAAAAAAAAAATCATAAATTTATGGTTTTTGATATATGCTTAAAGCGGTGATTTTGTGCATTTAAGGGTTAGTATTTTTTATCTTCTTTGACCAAAAAAGCTGGAATACAAGAAGTGTTTTTCGTAAAATTAAAAAGAAAATAAATTAAAGCACCTAAAAGTATGTAATAAAATTTTACCTCACAGTTAAGTGATGCGGATCTTTTAATATCAAATAAAATGTAACAATTCCTTTCTTATATGGAATGGAAATGGACTTTCACCAGTGTTGAAGTATGTCCCAGCAAAAAAATTGGGAAGTTGTTCTACAGACACAACTTTAAAAGCACTTCCAAAAATGTCCTCCCAAATATAATCTTTATTTTAACTACACAGGAAGTTCTTTTAATTCAATCTTTTATCACTCACTTTTTTCCTATTTTTAATAGGTAATTTAAAATTTTTTTGTTTCACATAGGTTGTAGAGTAGGAGTAAAAATTAATAAAAAGGTATAAAATATTTAAATTTTTTCAAACAAATTCTAGAAATATATTTGAAATTATTTGATGGCAAGCATTTCAAACAAGCGTTGGAATACATTAAAATTAAAAAAAAAAATTAATAAATAAATAATTTATTTGAAAAAATATCACAAATTTTCTTAATTAACATCCACAGCACTGAATTCGAATCACACCTTAAGAAGTGATGCAAATTCAGTGCAAAGGCTGTTGAAATTGTCGGGTTTCCGTAATATGACAAGCCCTTGTTAAATTCACAGATTCTACGTCAATTTTGCATCACTTCCGGATCCATAAAGAACATTTTCACTACTTTTTTGGCGACGATTTTTTTTTTGTTATTGATGTAGGTCGGATGGTATTGCAAATGGGCCATATGGGTCCACTTTTACGTATAGCCCCCATATAAACGGACCCCCAAATTTGGCTTGTAGACCCTCTAAGAGAAGCAAATTTCATCCGATCTGGCTGAAATTGTATTGTACATGGCGTTTGTATATGGTCTCTAACAACCATGCTAAAATTGGATCACATCGGTCCATAATATTATATAGCCCCCATATAAACCGATCCCCCGATTTGGTTTTCGGAGCCTCTAAGAGAAGCAAATTTCATCCGATCCGGCTTAAATTTGGTACATGGTGTAAGTATATGGTCTTTAACAACGATGCAAAAATTGGTCCACATCGGTCAATAATTACATATAGCCCCCATATAAACCGATCCCTAGATTTGGCTTGCGGAGCCTCTTAGAGAAGCAAATTTCATCCGATCTGGCTGAAATTTGGTACATGGTGTTTGTATATGGTCTCTAACAACCATGCTAAAATTGGTCCACATCAGTCCATAATTATATATAGCACCCATATAAACCGATCCCCCGATTTGGCTTTCGGAGCCTCTAAGAGAAGCAAATTTCATCCGATCTGGCTGAAATTTGGTACATAGTGTAAGTATATGGTCTTTAACAACCATGCAAAAATTGGTCCCCATCGGTCCATAATTATATATAGCCCCCATATAAACCGATCGACAAATTTGACATCCGGAGCCTCTTTGAAGACCAAAATTCATCTGATTCAGTTGACTCATGCAAAAATTATATATAGCCCCTCTATAAACCCATCCCCAGATTTGACCTCCGGTGGATAAGCAAAATTCATCCGATCTGATTGAAATTTAGTACGTGGTGTTAGTATATGGTCTCTAAAAACCATGCAGGTATTGGTCCATATCAGTCCATAATTATATATAGCCCCCATATAAACCGATTAGGAGATTTGGTTTTGGAGCCTCTTGGAGGAGCAAATTACATCCGAGTCAGTTGAAATTTGGTACATTGTGCTAGTATATGGCCGTTAACAACAATGCCTAACTAGGTCCATATCGGTCTATAGTTATATATTGCCCTCAGATAAATCGATCCCAATCACACAAAAATTGGTCCATATCACGTTCATAATTGTAGCCCCCATATAAGCGACCCCCATATTTCAATTCTGGCTCCCTACGTACCGTGCAATAGTCCATATCGATTCGTAATTATTTGTAGACTTACCTACACATACCTTTTTTGTCTAATATATACCACGTATGGACTAACTCACAATTTAGAAAATGATGTTAAGAAGTGTTAAGATACCACAACGCAAGTAATTCGATTGTGGATGACAGTCTGTCGCAGAAGTTTCTACGCAATCCATGGTGGAGGGTACATAAGCTTCGGCCTGGCCGAACTTACGGCCGTATATACTTGTTTTTTCTGAGTAATAACTAAGCGTGTATTGAGTTTAATTTGTCATTTGCTTTTTTTAAATTTCTTTTAATCATTTTCCTATACCTTGTTAGGCCAAAAATTTCGGATACAATAACTGTAACATAGAGAATTATATTTTTTTACAATCCCTAAAAGTATGCTATAAAATTATGACTCACTGTTAAGAAATATGGATCATTTAATACAAAATAAATTTAAGATTAATTTTTTTGTTCCAAATTTATTCCACACGATTTAAAGCATTGCTATCTTAGTTTTCCAAAACTTATTTTTTTCTCAACATTGACATTTCAGTTTACTCCACCACCAATCATTTTATTTGCTTTGCCATACTCCAAAAAAAAAAACCGACATAAAAATAAAATAAAGAAAATTAAATTCTTTATTGAAGTCCCGGATGGAACTTACAAAATCAAATCTAAAGCATGTGAAAACTTCAGCCAAATTTCTTTAATACAATGATGATTTGCTTGCCAGCAAAAAAATTACTAAGGAGTTTCCAAGAGCCAAGGAAAAACTCCCTGATTTTCTTTCAAAGGCAATTCACACATTTAAGGAAATTTGGTTTTTATAACCATGGGAACTCTTATGTGCCGCACATAGCTCATTTATAATTTATATGAGGAATACGAATGAAACAGCATCAGCAATAGCAACAGCTAAGACTTCTTTACCACATGTGGGCCACACTAAACAACAAAACTCCTTAAACGAAGATAGATAGATACGCAGACCTATAGAGAAACGGCTGAACGACAACAAATCCAAAAGAGGCTTATAGATTTTCCAGGAAATAAACCAAAATAAAAAAAACGAAAAAAAACATTTTGAGGAGTCATGATAAATGCCAGGGCGTGTATAAGTGTGGAAAACACACATAAAGTGAGAAATAAATGAATAAGTAGTGGTTTATAGACAAACAAACCAAGAAATAAACACACACATAAACACTCACACTCTGTGGTCTATCTTTCTTCGTTTGGCTTCAGGACCATCCTTAACCATATAGTAGCTGTGTGTAACATTTGAATTTGACTGAATATGTTTGTGGTTGATTTGATTGCTTTATGCACCCTTTGAGTGGCCACATGAATTTCAAATCAGTATCACGTTTTACACGATCTCTACTCTGTTTCTCATTCACAACACTTGTGAAGGTATAAACACTCACACACATAGACTCATACTGGCTGCGTAAATACCAAAAACACAAACTCTTAGAATTATAGGCACCAGGCGTACTCATATAAACTTTGATGTATTTAAGTATAAACATTCCTATTGGCTTTGCGTTTTTGCATGAAGGAGAGGAAATTCTTGAGTAAGGAAAGATTTCCTTTAAGCTTTTGCAGGAGAGGAGACCAACGGTTACTTAAGGGAGTCTTAAATGGAAGAGGTAAAATAAGACCTTTTTGGAATACCCTACAATTGAGAATGCCACACAATGTTATCAATAAACTTAAAGCATACTTTTAGGAGTTCATATAAAAAACAAGTATATACGGCCGTAAGTTCGGCCAGGCCGAATCTTATGTATCCTCCACTATGGATTGCGTAGAAACTTCTACGAAAGACTGTCATCCACAATTGAATTACTTGGGTTGAGTGTGTGTCTTAAAACTTATTAACATCGTTTTCGAAATTGTGAGTTACTCCATACGTTGTATATATTAGACAAAAAAAGTATGTTTAGGTACGTCTACAAATAATTACGAATCGATATGGACTTTTGCACGGTACGTAGAGAGCCAGAATTGAAATATGGGGGTCGCATATACAATTATGAACTTGATATGGACCAATTTTTGTGCGATTGGGGATCGATTTATCTGAGGGCTATATATAACTATAGACCGATATGGACCTAGTTAGGCATGGTTGTTAACGGCCATATACTAGCACAATGTACCAAATTTCAACTGAAATTTGCTCCTCCAAGTGGCTCCAAAACCAAATCTCAGGATCGGTTTATATGGGAGCCATATATGTTATGGACTGATATGGACCACTTTTGGTACGGTTGTTAAATATCATATACTACCACCACGTACCAAATTTCAACCAGATCGGATGAATATTGCTTCTCCAAAAGGCACCGGAGGTAAAATCTGGGGATCGGTTTATATGGAGGCTATATATAATTATGGACTGATATGAACCAATTCCTGCATGGTTGTTTGATACCATATAGTAACACCACGTACCAAATATCAACTGAATCTGATAAATTTTGGTCTTCCAAGAGGCTCCGGAGGTCAAATCTTGTGATCGGTTTATATGGGGGTTATATATAATTATTGACCTATGTGGACCAATTTTTGCATCGTTGTTAGAGACCATATACTTACACAGTGTACCAAATTTCAGCTGGTTCGGATGAAAATTGCTTCTCTTAGAGGCTCCGAAAGCCAAATCGGGGGATCGGTTTATATGGGGGCTATATATAATTATTCACCGATGTGGACCAATTTCTG